>NC_041389.1:269796394-269865280 GCF_002162155.2 Triticum dicoccoides
ACCGCCGCCCGCTGCCGCCGTCCCGCCCGCCGAGGTAGCCGCCCGCCGCCGCCGGTTTTCATGAGAAAACCGATCGTTTTTTTCGAAACCCTAGGTTATTTTTTTAGATCGGTTTTTATTTTTTTTCTGGTTTAGTTAAATAGCAGACGTTCGTCTGTACGTTCGTTTTAATGAACGATGTTCATCCGTTAGCCACAGACAGCGAACGTTCGTTCGTTCGCCTGTTCGAGTTTTTTCTTTTTCTAGGGTTTTCCACGATTATTTTCGATCGCGGTTTCTGCCCTGATTTTCGTTTTAGTTTATCGTTTCGCTCGTTTATTGGAATCAGGTGATTCAAGTGCCTAGATCTTTGTCTCGAAGCCCTCTTTCTGTTTAAACAACTTGAACAAGATTTTGGTACTGTAAAATTTGACTTTAGTCCAGATTAGTAAACAGATCTTGTTTCTTTCGCAGTTTGAGTTTCGTTGCTCCGTTCGATTTGATTCTTTTTGCAAACCGGAGTTCTTCAGTTGAACATTCTGGTTAGATATCTTATTTGAGTTTTACCCATGCTTCTAGTTGAGTGCTTATTATATGCTATTGTTTGTTTGCGATCGAGTACCCGGAGTGCGAAGCGTGCTACTACGAGTCTCTAGGTTTTGCGGATCATCAGCAAGGCAAGTAACACTTTGATCATACCTCTTTACTACCCAGTTTTACTACATTAGATCAACCCTCAAACATTGCATGGTTAGGATCTGATTAACATGTGGGTTTTGGGAAGTAGATGATGAGGTAGAACCTATTGCCCTGTTTATTATCAAACCTTTGGGAGTTACCTTCACGTGATGGTTATATTGCTATGCTATGCTCGTAGACATGGTTTGGGTGAGTGTATCCATGACAGATGTGAGTATTGTTAATTAATTGTTAACTTAAGGTGGCTACTTAAATACACATCTGGGTGGATTGCTTGAGGCACCCTGGAGTACCCAGTGGTTGTCAGGGCACCTGGAGAATCCAGTGTTGTCCTAGGATATCCCGGAGTGCCCATGTGATCATCCTACGGTTCGCCACCCAGGCTCAAAGGGATCATAAGATTATTCATGCTAGAAACTTCCGTGTGCAGCCACAAGCCAATATGGGCTCTGGCATAGTTGAGTAAGTTGCGTGAAGCTCTTGAAGAGGTAGAATCTCCGACCATGGATGTGTTCGAGTCTTGTGGGGAAAAGTGCGCAAACCTCTGCAGAGTGTACAAACTAATCATGGTTAGCCGTGTCCCCGGTTATGGACATCTTGAGTATCTAGTTTTTGGATTATCATGTTGATCTCATCACTCTAAATTAATTTTGATTGGGTTTAATGGTGATGCTTAATTGTGATTGAGTTGGAGAAACCTTCTCAATGTTTAATAACCACAATGACAGTTAAATAAAATTTATTCCTTTGTTGTAGGGAAAAATTGTCTTATGCAAAACTGTAACCGTAGAGCTTTACACCAGCCTTATATGCATGTATTGACAGCGTCCATTCTGTTCATTACTCCATGTGTTACATTGCCAGCATATTCCATGTGTTGACCCATTTCGGGCTGCAACATTTCATGTTGCAGACTTTTCAGACGACGAGTAAGATGCCATAGGTCCTTGTCGTTCACTCAGCTATGTCGTTGGAGTTGATGGACTCACTTTATCTTCCAAGCCTTCCGTTGTTATCATTTTTAGATGGCCTTAAGCCATATTATTGTAATAAGTTCTCTTTTGACACATTTGATGTAATGAGTGTGTGATTGAAACTCTGTTATAAATCCTCAAGTACTGTGCATGTCAGCATTACCGATCCAGGGATGACGGTTTGGTCGCTACATTGAAGAATTCAATGACGGTGATGTTGATGTCTTAGTCATCCCAAAGTAGACGAAAATCGTTAGGAATACGCAAACTGCGAACTCTAAAACCTCAGAAAGAAAATTGGGTAAAAAATTGGGTTTGGTAGTAGAAGGTGGGTTGTGGTTACAAAAGCTCAAGTGTGGTTTGCCGAAATTGGAGTAGAGCCGTAGAAGAGAAAGTGGTAATGCGTGATGGGGTTCTCTTTATTTTTTCTTTCATTTTGTTGGACAAGGTTGACTAGATGTCTGGTGCGTTGATCGGTATGGGATGTCTGGTGGCTGGGGAAAGTCCGTGGTTGACTTGGAAAATCTAGATCTCGCAAATTTGGTGGAAGAACAAAAATTGGTGGGATGGGTGGGGGTGGATTTTATGGGGGAAAGCAATGGGAAGGTGGAAAAAATATCTAGATCCACTCACAACACAATAAATCCATGGATCAAATCCAACAAAATCTCATCAAAACCAATAAATTGCAAGATTTTTGGTATTTCTAATTTTGGTGGGGATTTTCGAAGTTGGGTAAAAAAATAAAATTGGCTAGAAAAGGTGAAGAGGGAGAATGATACGTCTCAAATGTATCTATACTTTTTGATTGTTCCATGCTATTATATTACCCCTTTTGGATGTTTATGGGCTTTATTTTACACATTTATATCATTTTTGGGACTAACCTACTAACCGGAGGCCCAGCCCGTATTGCTGTTTTTTTGCCTATTTCAGTATTTCGAAGAAAAGGAATATCAAATGGAATCCAAACGGAATGAAACCTTCGGGAGCGTGATTTTTGGAACGAACGTGATCCAGAGGACTTGGAGTGCAAGCCAAGAAGCAGCCAAGGCGGCCACGAGATAGGAGGGCACGCCCCCTATCTCGTAGGCCCCTCGGGCGGCCACCGACCTACTTCTTCCTCCTATATATACCCACGTACCCCGAAAACATCCAGGGAGCCAACGAAAAACAATTTCCACCGCCGTAACCTTATGTATTTCTTGGGGATATAACTACTGAGTGTAAACCGACCAGGAGGGCTCGGTTCACCCTCGACTATGATGAAGCCCATGAAGAACCAGAAGATGGCGCTTTACTAATGAAGCTTAGAGGCCCGGAGTCCAAAGGCGGATTAGGGCCCATAGTGGTAAACCGCCATAACTATGTAACTTGCAGTGTAAGTTAGGAAAGGAGAAACCGAGCCGGAAACTTTGTATGAGTCGGCCTTGGGGCTCTGTAGACCGGCCGGGCGTCAACCTATGTATATAAAGGGACGACCTGGCGGCGGTTCAGGGACAAAAAAAACAACAACTCGAGACTCAGGCAAGCGTATTTGCTCCCTGGTCATCGAAACTGAATCAATCCCATCACAACTAGACGTAGGCTTTTACCTTCATTGAAGGGGCCGAACTAGTATAAAACTCCCGTGTCCCTTGTCCGTTTTAACCCCTTCAAGCTAACCCGCTGCAATGGCTCCACGACTAAGTCCTTTCATGAGGACATCTGACGTGTTAATTCCATGACAGTTGGCGCCCACCGTGGGGCTATCGCATGATGGTTTCGAGTTCTTGAAGGGCAGCTTTGAAGGGCTCAAGGGGTACGTGGTTGGCCGGATGACCAAGAGTCATCGCGGCAAGCTCTACATCGACGACGAAGGATGGGGCCCCGAGGCCGGCTCAATCGAGTACAGGTACTGGGTCCCCTTTGGCAGAATTCATGTCTTCATCGGCAAGATCGGCGAACCGGGCCCTGAGCCGGACATCTGCACCGACCTCGTCGAGACGGCTCAGCGTGCGAGTCCAGCCCGGGTTAAGCCCGCCATGAAGCGCGCGTTCGTAGGATGTGTCCATGAGATCGGATCTGAACCGGTGTCTGAAGGCGAGACGGTTGTTTATTCCGACGGCGAGTCATCCACTGGCAAAACAGAGTCCTTGTACCAGATTCATAATGGTGTGTTCGAAGGATATTCCGATGGCAACAGTATTCCAGACCTCCTTGAACCGCCAAGTCGGGTTGCTGTTTACATGGCCGGAACACATCCCACTTTGCAGTCCTCATCTACAGCGGCAATGAATACCAGATCAGCAGCCGCGGCAGGAGCCCCGGCGCACCGACCGGCTCAAGTCCTCTCCGGTTTGATGGATGCCTGGGCGATCTTGTTAACCACGGCAGTCACCCCGGAGACGCGGGATCAGCACAACACGGACATTGCGAAGCTGAAGGACCATATAACACAGGCTAAGGAGGACCTGGAAATTGAGGACGCTAGGATGGCTGAAGAACGGCCTGCTTTGGATGCCCAATCACAGCAGATACAGGCGCAGAATTATGGGCTCATGCTGGATCGGACCGCATCGGATGATGTAATGTGAAGGAAGTACCAGTCTCGTCTGCCGTCGGTCTACAAAGGACTGAACCTCTTTCAGTCACCAGGCGCTGGGCCGAGCAATCCGACAACTGCAAACCGGACTGATGCGCCTAGGACAGCTCCGGATCAACTACGGATAATGGAACCACCCCGACGGATAGATAACCCGCCGCAATACGTGTCTACACCGCCGGGTCATTTTTCAAGCCCTTTGGATAACATGATTGCCGCAGCATCTCGCCTGGCAGCCATTCCGATCGAGGGCGACTCAATAGCGGCGATTGAAATGCGACGGGCTAGGGATCTTCTTCAAACCACCGTGGTGCAGCAGCAGGCTTATTCCTATAGCCGGGATAGAATTCATTCAACCCCTCGTCTGAGCCCAAGCTATAGCAGGCACATAGATGAACCGGAAGTGTCTAGCAGTGCGCGGCGCCGTAATGCTCAAGATGTGGTGGATCATGGCAGAGCATGAAGGGAGGCCGCTTTGGGTCGTCATCAACCCGCCCCAGTTCAACCAGCGGTGTCGGTAGACCGAGGCACCGGACTTGCCTTTAGTTCCTGGGGAGTGCCGTGTCTTATTCCGGCTCTCCGTAATGTGCGTCTGCCGAAGAATTTCAAGGGTCCACGTAAAGTGCCTAATTACACTGCGGATCAGCCACCTGAGGCATGGGTTGAGAGTTACGAGATGGCAATGGAGATGCTAGATGTGGATGAAGCGTCCTGTGCAAAGTACTTCACGATGATGTTGGAAGGAACAGCCCGTACTTGGTTGAAAAATTTACCACCTAACTCCATCGAGTCATGGGATCAGTTGAAGGCCCGATTTATAGCCAATTTTAAAGACACATGCAAACAGCCCATGTCCATTGTGGATCTGGATGCTTGTGTTCAAGGGGAGAACGAGTCAACAACTCATTGAGTACGCCGGGTTTCAGAAGTTTTGCATTCATCCGATCGGATTAACGCTGGTCAAGCGATCATAACGCTGGAGCGTAACTGTCGGTTTAAGTCACTGAAGATGAAGTTGGGACGGCTCAAGCGCCACTGCAATGACATGGGAACCCTCATGGCAGCCTTGGTCAAGTATGTCGATTCTGATAATACCAAGGATCCCGATTCTGATGAGGAGAAGCCGGAGAAGGGAAAGAAGAATGGCGGTGCAAAGGGCCAGCATCACAACCAAGGAGGCCATGGGAATAATGGTAAGCACAAGGCAGATAACTCAGATCTTGTGGCTAACACCAATATGCGGTGTCGTAAAGGTAAACCGCCCCAGCGCGGTGGAGGGATGAATCTAGAACGTTTGATGAACCATCCCTGTCCAAAGCATGGGACCAAGGAGGCCCCTTCCACACATCTATCGAAAGATTGTTATATCATGAAGGATTTCAAGAATTCCGATATTTTCCGGTATGATCAGGGTCCTTCGGGCGGTTCAGGTCCAGGTTTTCATGGTGGCGGCGGTTCAAGCTCTGGATTTCAAAATAATCAGGGCAACCAGCATAACCAAGGTGGTAATGGCCAACAGAATAATCAAGGGAATCAGCAGCAATCGGGTTATCAAAGTCACCCCAAGCAGTTGAATGGTGGGCAGTATCATGTTTTCACTACTAGCCTGTGTAAGCGAGATCAGAAGCTTCACAAAAGGGCAGTTAATGTTGTTGAACCGGCAGTGCCACATTACTTATGGTGGTCCGAGCAGCCCATCGTGTGGAGCAGGGAGGATCATCCGCCCCGGATTGACAATCTGGGTCAACTGGCCTTGGTAGTAGCACCTCAGGTGGGAGGTTACAAGTTTACCAAAGTCCTGATGGATGGAGGGAGCAGTATCAACATCCTGTACTATGAGACTTTTCGCCGTATGGGGTTGACAGACAAAAATCTTAAACCGTCCAACACTGTATTTCATGGTGTAGTACCAGGTAAATCGGCATATCCTGTTGGCAAGATCTCTTTGGAGGTTGTGTTTGGAGATGAGCATGATTCCAGGTCTGAAAAGTTGACCTTTGAAGTGGTGAAAATCCAGAGCCCGTATCACACACTGTTTGGACGGCCGGCTTACGCAAAATTCATGGCGAGGCCCTGCTATATCTATTTACAGCTCAAAATGCCGGGTCAAAAGGGAACTATAATAGTACATGGAAGTCGAAAGATCACTTTGGATTGTGAGGAAGGTGATGCGGCTTACGCTGAGTTGGTTTGTGCTACGGAGGAGCTGAAGTTTTATAAGGACAATGTTGATCCGGCAGACATGACTCCTTTGAAGAAACCCACCACTGAGCATGACCTGACCCTGAAATTCAAACCGGCTGATGAGACTAAACTTGTTGACTTTGTTCCTGGCGATTCGTCCAAACAGTTTACCATCAGCACCAATCTGGATCCCAAATAGGAAAGCGCGCTCATCGAGTTCATCCGTGAGAACCGGGACATTTTTGCATGGAAGCCTTTTGACATGCCAGGTGTACCGAGGGAACTCGCTGAGCACACTCTTAATATTGATCCCAAGTTTAAACCGGTCAAGCAATTTCTTTGGTGGTTTAACAAGGAAAGACGCAGGGCTATTGGTGAAGAGGTAGCCCGGCTGTTGGCTGCTGGCTTTATCATCAAAGTATTTCACCCTGAGTGGTTGGCTAATCCGATGCTCGTTCTTAAGAAAAACGGCACTTGGCGTATGTGTGTGGACTACACATATTTGAACAAGGCTTGTCCGGCAGATCCTTTTGCTCTCCCGCGTATTGATCAGATTATTGATGTGACGGCGGGTTGTGAGCGCCTGAGTTTCTTGGATGCTTATTCAGGTTATCATCAGATTAAGATGGCAGTTAAGAACAAGGAGAAGACAGCCTTCATCACTCCCTTTGGAGCCTTCTGCTATGTTTCTATGCCTTTTGGGCTCAAAAGTGCCCAGGCTACTTATCAGCGTTGTGTGCAAAATTGTCTTCACACGCAGATTGGGCGTAATGTTCATGCCTATGTGGATGACATTGTGGTAAAATCCAGGAAGAAGGAAACCTCGATAGATGACCTCAAGGAAATGTTTAACAATCTTCAGGTTTACAAAATGATGCTTAATCCGGACAAATGTGTTTTTGGTGTTCCGGCAGGCAAGCTCCTAGGCTTTCTGGTGTCCAACAGAGGAATTGAGGCTAATCCAAAAAAATCAAAGCGATTACATCTTTGGCTAAACCGAAGTGTATCAATGATGTTCAGTGTTTGGCGGGTCGAATGGCTGCCCTTAGCCAGTTTATCAGCCGTTTGGGAGAGAAGGTGATTCCTTTGTATCAGATGTTGAAAAAGACAAACAATTTCATCTGGAGTGATGCGGCTGATGCGGTGTTTGAGGACTTAAAGCGGCAGTTCGTTGAACCGCCGGTTCTTGCTGCTCCGGTTGACAAAGAGCCCTTGTTATTGTACGTGGCTGCTAATGCCCGTGTTGTCAGCGTGGCGATTGTGGTAGAGCGCAAGGAGGTTGGTAAACAGTATCCGGTTCAACGGCCAGTTTATTATATCAGCGAAGTGCTTATCGAGTCAAAACAACGGTATCCACATTGGCAGAAGCTAGTTTATGGGGGTTTTATGGCAAGTCGGAAGCTCAAACAATACTTTCAAGGTCATCCCATTATAGTGGTCAGTTCAGCTCCTTTGGGCGATATAATTCAAAACAGGGAGGCGACTTGTCGGGTTGCCAAGTGGGCAATTGAGCTTAGCCTGCACGGATTGAAGTATATGCCTCGTACATCCGTCAAGTCACAGGCACTTGTTGACTTCATCAATGATTGGACTGAGTTACAGGCACCAGAGGACAAACCGGATAATACATACTAGACCATCCACTTTGATGGATCTAGGCAATTGGAGGGCTCGGGGGCTGGAGTTGTTCTTACTTCCCCTCGAGGTGATAAAATTTGTTATGTTCTCTGCTTAATGTTTCCTTGTTCTAACAATGCAGCTGAGTACGAGGCCTTACTCCATAGTCTCCGAGTGGCTAAGGAAATGAACTTAAGCCGGGTTTGCTGCTTTGGAGATTTTGATCTGGTGGCTCAGCAAGTTTCTGGTACTTGGGATTCTAAGGATCCACTAATGGCGGCTTACAGACGCGAGGTGGATATTGTGGCAGGTCACTTTAAGGGTTATCAGGTTGAGCACATTGACCGGCGCAAAAATGAGGCAGCAGATGCTTTAAGCCGGCTGGGATCTCAGCGTAAACCGGTACCACCCAATACCTTTTTAGATATCTTGCATAACCCGTCTGTTAAGTTGCCTACAGAGGAGGATTTAGCTGTTCCTGATCCAGAGGCCCAGTTGGTGGCCGCTTTACATATTACTCCGTATTGGACGGTTCCATATTTGGCGTATCTAAACCGGGGAGAGTTACCAGATGATGAGGTTTTTGCTAGACAGATAATCCGGCGGTCTAAGTCCATGGTTATTCACAATGGCGAATTGCACCGTTGCAGTGTTTCAGGCGTTTTTCAACGTTGTATTTCCTCTGAAGAAGGACAAGAGATTCTACATGAAATCCATGAAGGGGACTGTGGTCACCATGCCGGTTCAAAATCCCTCGTGGCTAAGGCTTTTCGTCATGGGTTCTATTGGTTGACAGCTCATGCTGATGCGGAGGATCTGGTAAAGCGGTGTGACGCTTGTCAGAAATTTTCACGTTGAGCTCATGTTCCGGCTTAGGAGCTACGGATGATTCCTGTCACTTGGCTGTTTGCCACTTGGGGGCTGGATATGGTGGGGCCTTTTAAGCGCTCCCAGGATAAGAAGGCCCACCTGTTGGTGGCGGTTGACAAATTCACTAAATGGGTTGAAGCGGAACCTTTCAGTAAGTGTGATGCAGCCACGGCGGTTCAATTTCTCAAAAAGATTATTTTCCGTTTTGGGTTTCCACACAGCATCATCACAGATAATGGCACAAACCTTTCTAAAGGTGATATGGAGGAGTTCTGCCAACGAGAGCACATCCGGCTTGATGTAGCATCCGTGGCTCACCCCCAGTCCAATGGTCAAGCCGAGAGGGCGAATCAAGAAATCTTGAAGGGTATTAAGCCCAGGCTTATGGTTTCGTTGAAGCGGGCGTCGGGTTGTTGGGTGGAAGAATTGCCCTCTATGTTATGGAGTATCAACACCACCCCAAACCGATCCACGGGTTATACACCTTTCTTCATGGTTTACGGGGTTGAGGCTATCCTCCCAGGTGATATTCGTCATGACTCGCCCCGGGTTGCCAATTATGTTGAAGCGGACAATGAGCAAGCGCGTCAAGAGGCGTTGGACCTGTTAGATGAGAAACGGGACATGGCTTTGGCTCGGTCGGCAGTTTATCAACAAGACCTGCGGCGTTATCACAGCCGCCGGGTTAAGACACAAACCTTTCAAGAAGGCGACTTAGTGCTTCGGCTCATCCAGGATCAGACCGATATGCACAAGTTATTCCCACCTTGGGAAGGACCCTTTGTGGTCAGCAAAAATTTGCACAACGGATCTTACTACCTCATTAACGTTCGAGAAGACTCACGCAGTTCTGAGGAGGAGACCCGACGGCCATGGAACATAGCTCTCCTTCGGCCTTACTACACCTGAGCCATAGGCTTTCCTTATGTACATATTATGATAATGTATATATTATGATCAATATAATAAACCGGCATCCTTGCTATAAGCAGGTCCTCTGTCGTTCTTCCAATATTTCTTGGTTACAAGGGGGCTTCTGCTCTCAAAGCGATGACTCACCTTGTCCATTAAACCGGCTATCATGCCACAATACAACTTGGGAGCTTCACACCCAAGGGGCCAAAGAGAGTCTGGATGTTATACACAGCTCAAACATAGGCACCCATTGAGCACAACTCACAAAGTTACTTGGGGGCTCTTTTGTGCAAAAGCCACAAAGAGTTTGAAGGGACCCTTGTAATTGGGTATCGACCCACGGCTTGGAAGCCTGGTGTATTCACCTAAAACCCCGGGTTAACCTGCCTTCATCAAGTAAGCCACTCCTATCCAGGTAATCCTGGCATGACCCGCCGAATGTTTGACAAGTCAATCTTATATAGACCCTAAACTTGTCAAAGTTAAAACGACGATTGGTTAGTTGGAGGCCCATCTTAAAAGGCTTTGCAAAATGGTTTAACTCAGTGGCCTGGCAGCCCATGAAAAGCCTCGAATTTGGGCCTGGCAGCCCTTAAAAAGCCTTGCCTACATGGTTTCTTATTCGCTTTTTTGCTAAGTTTTCACCTTTTTGATGAATTTGTTTTAAACCGGTATTCTTTGACCCGGTGTGGCTTTTCAGTCATAATGTTAACCCGGTGTTTGTTAACCCGACTTGGCTTTCAGCTATACGTTGTCAGACATCTCATCAAGCCGGTGTTTATTAACCCAGCCTGGCTTTGACTATATGTCGCCAGTATGATCATCCAATGTTTGTTATAACCCGGCATGACTTATTCATCCTATCATTATAGGGTAAGGGTCTTAACAGCTCACAAATTTGGGCTTCCACCCTTCTTAAGTGATTCCACATCACAGGTATGAGTTATTTCATATTCATTCCGCTTTGGTTCCCAACCAGGCTTTATCTTGGGCACTATGACCCGTCCAGCGGTAAACCGCTAGGACATCTCTTTTCCATGCAGACATAGGGATTGCATAATATTATAAAGATATATAAGCTAGCATTGAAATCGGCATGGCGGATCAAGCAAAGTATATCCCACTGCACGATGGCAGCAAATCAAAGTATTTTAACTAGCCTATTACAAGGCGCTTCAAGGCCCAAAATATGGACTTGTTCTTTCCATAGATCAAAGTTCATGACAGCATCAGTCAGATTGCCGGATCAGGCCTCATCACCATGTTGACGTGAAGTGGATGGATCATCTGGCGTCGGTTCAGCCTCCTCCTCCTCATCCAGTGGCTAGAAGTCAACGATGGTCCAGTCAATCCGAGTTAAGGCCTGAAAGACAGCCTCTTCACCTATAAGTTCAGCCGGATCAACGTTAGGGGCGTAAGTGTGCTTACGGATTGGCGGGATAAGATTTTGCACTTCTGGCACGACAGTCTCAACCCGTTTGTTGTTGGCATCATAGAAGGACCGGTGAACCGTCAAGTTTGCTTCTTCTGCCAATTGACTCGCCAGAGGACGCATCTCCCTTATCACAGCTTTGAGGGCGTCATTGTCAAACTCTGCCCCGTTCTCTTGTTCACTGGGGAAGCCCTTGGCAATATCCACCGGATCAAGGTCAGCTATCCATGCTTTGGCCCGGGTAAGTGCCAACAAAGCGTCGGCCCTGGCAGCAGATCGATTCATCTCTTCTATCTGTGCGGCGTTACGGATAACTTTGCTAGAGTATCCTTGATCAAAGTGGGGGCCGGATTGTTGTATGAAGCTGCACAGATAACCCGCTGGGCACTGGTATATAGTTGTTCAATCAGAGTGTACGCTGCCTTCAGCTTCATCCGCATATCAGAGCCCAGATGAGCAATGCGGCTACCTGCAACGGTTTAAGAATTTCATGTTAAACCGGCACAATTACCAACATGGTCATACAAGAAGTCTTGGTAAAACTACTTACCAAACACTGCAGAAGTCATTGCGTTCACTTGGCGCTTTAACCTAGAGAGTTCTTCCGCCATCGGTTTAAGAGCTGATTTGGCGTCTTCCGCCCGCTTCAGCAATGCATTTTTCTCCGTCTCCCAGTTGGTACGCTCCGTTTTGAACCCTTCCTTGAGTTGCTCCATGGCTTCCAAAGCGGTTTTCAGTTCATCTTTTGCCTTGGACGTCTTTGTTTGTTGGGTCTTGAGGTTCTCTTGAAGATCGGTGATTTGAGAGCCTTGGAGATTTATATCAGCCTAATACAGACAGAGGAAGAGCATGTAAATATTGTCAAAGTCCCAAGCATATAACCAGTTATACACTTGGCACTTGGGGCCTAATGCGGATTGCTTCTTCACTACTAATTGTTTAAAGTCCCAAGGATCAATACAAGTTTTAATCTTGGCACTTGGGGGCTAATGCGTGTTTGATCTAAAACATATGCAAGAAAAGCCAACAAGATATAGTATGGAATATAAAAGACCCGGTTTACCTTTAAAAAGATAAACCGGCCCTTGGGGGCTACAATGCAGTGAATGTGTAGAAATAAGATAGTGTTTGGAAGATTACCTCATAACGTTCCTTCATCAGATTCACCAAACCGGCCTCATAATCTCGGCTGGTGTAAAGCTGGTTCAGGAATCCGGAATGAAGGTCCTGAGAAGAAAGGTTAACATAGTCTGACAAATCGGTCTTCCCCTTCCCCTTGCTCATAGCAGCAAATTCATCCTTGGCAGTGTGCTTTGATAAAGCAACTGGATTGCCTGGGGCAGTATAAGCAGTACCAGTGACAACAACGTCATCATCTTTGGCTGGGCTCGGCGGGTTGACATTGTCTTTGGCTGGGCTTTGCGGATTGGCAGCAGGGCTTGGCGGTTTGGTTGCAGGGCTTGGCGGATCAGCAGTCGACCTCACCGGGTCAGCAATTGTACTTGGAGGCGTGGCGTGTGGACTTGATGTTTCCACATGTGTTTCCGGATTAGCCTCCGGCGGATTGGCATCAACAGTTGGATCTTATGGAGCGGACTCGTCCATGACATTATCAGCATCTTCACCAGCATTATCTGGGGTCTTCTCCGGTTCAACATCGTCAAAGGGACCGCTGGTCTTGGCTTTCTTGCTCAATCGAGCCTTAGCACTGCAACATCAAAATAAAGATCTGTATGATAAACCGATGCATGAAGAAGCAGATTGAAAAGCAATATACTTACCCAGCGACGGTCTTGAGGGGAGGCAGCTGTGTGGTTGATGAACCGCCAGACGAGTTAGAACACACCTGGTAATTCGGATCAGACGGATTAAGTGGATATCGGAAGAAACCCTTCAAAGGATAACATTTTTCAGGAGAGCAAGTAACCTCTGGACGACGCTTCCGGGTTGGTGTATCCGGTAAACCGGAGGAGGTGACCTGCTGGCCACTGTGTCGAGTTGTGCGGCGCCCTTCAGGTTGTTGTTTCTTTAAAGAAAATTTTGGATCCAAATAAGCAAGAGGGTGAGAGCGTTTCACTTTCCGAACTGCACGGCGAAATCTTTGAACCAGCACAAGATCTGAATCGGACGAAAGAGAGATTACCTCAACATGGTCCGCACGGCTGACCTCCGCATCATCCTGATGATAGTCATTGTTAATAAGATGTATGAAAAAGGAGCCAAGGGAGTCAAGTTTTACCTCTTGATCCGAATCTTCAGCATCTTCGGGCGGATCAGCAGCTTCGCCGGTCTTCTTCTTGGTTGATTTCTTGACAACTTTGCTCTTGGCACGAGGGGCTCTGACTGTTTTCTCTGAAGTTTTCTTCTTCCAAAAGTTGCTCTTGGGCTGAAAAGATTAAAACAAAGGATTATTAGCACAAGTGTTAAAGCGGAGGCGGATCAAGAAAGTATAAGGTCAAAAACTTACTGTTGGCAGCGTAAAAAGGAGCCAGCCCGGTTTGACTGCATACGGCGATGGGTTCGTCTAACATCTTCTTTACTGATTCGATGACTTCATCATCAGTCACCTCTATCTCAGTAAACCGTTGAGGATCATTGGAGTTGCCGGTATACTCATGCATTAATCCAGAGCGGCGGCTTAAGGGCAGGATGTGCCATTTAACCCAGCAGTGAACAAGATCGACGCCAGTTAAACCGTTGGCCATGAGAGCCCGGAGCTTGGCGAGTTGAGGAGCATAAGTTTGCCTCTCTCTGGCAGTCAATCGCTTAGGTAACGGGTGTCCATTGCTAAGCCGATGAGGGCGGTAACCCGGCAAGGGATTCTCTTCAGTAGGGGCTGTGTTCAGACAGTAAAACCATGTTTGGTTCCAATCTTTGGGATGAGTATGGTGTGATGCATGTGGGAAATCAACCTCCTTCCTCTTCTGGATTGATACCGCGCCAAGTTCTGTGTTAGGGCCATCAGAAAACTCGGTTCGGCGGTTTAAGTGGAAGAAGTCCCGGAACATCTCGACAGATGGTTCTTCTTGAAGGTAAACTTCACAAAACACTTGAAAGTTGCATATGTTTGACACGGAATTTGGTCCGATGTCTTGTGGATGGAGTTGAAAGCTGGCAAGGACATCCCGGAATTTTTTTGAACCGGGAGGACTGAAGCCCCGGTCTAAGTGCTGCATAAAAATGATGACTTCTCCATCCTGAGGCTCAGGAGGGCACTCAGGGCCAGGAACTCGCTAGTGAAGGACATTTTTCTAGGCTAAAGCGCCGGTTATGACGTAGCCATTGATCTGTGTTTCTGTAATCCAGGACGGAACCCAGTTACAAGCGGTGAATTTCTTGGTCATCTTGGACAGTAAACTGTAAAGGTAAAAGGAAAGCCGGTTTACGATTGACGGTTCAAGGAGTATTTGTTGATGTTAAACCGGGAGATTTCATCAAGGTATATATGTGAGGTAAACCGGAAATTGCTATTAAGTTCAAAATGGCGGTTTAAAGTGAGGGCTAATGATACATGGCGGATTACCAACTACTAAAAATTAAACCGCCCTTATGTGGAGGAGCCAGAGACAAAAATCTGCTAAGTGTTGACAGAAACAGGTTTTACACAATGATGAAATTTATTTGGATCTACCGTGCTTCAATAAAAAAAATCTGCGATCTATAAGTGGCGTCAAGAAGAACAGAGAAGTCATATGTTCTACTGAGGATTTTTCTACATAGAAGGAACATCTACTAGTATTGAAAATGGAGGTGGAACAACTACCGCACGGGATCTATGCTACTGTTGGATCAAAGAAGCTAGGGCAGAAGAAAATAACGAAGAACTAAGATGAGCACCGATGAATACGGATGAATACAGAAACCCTAGTTACAGATCTAGGGGTGAGAGGAGGAAACTTACCAGATGTACAGGGACAGCGGAGAAGAGCCGCAGATTTCTGGTACGGTCAGGTTGATGCAGCGGCCTTTGATGATGCAACACTCGATGGTTGAGGGCAGCGGCGGAGCTTCAGAGCTTGAGCGTCGCGAGGAAGAAGAAGGCACGGAGGGGGAAGAAAGAAAAGGACCCTCGGGCTTTATTTGTAAGGAGAAAAGGATAAAGGGCAGGCGCGAGAATCGAGGAGCCTGAAGCGGCAGAGTGGGCGCGCCTGTCGCCTCGATTTTTGGGACTCCATTAATGAGGGGAATCTTTTTAATCTTTTTATACAGGGATGATGTCATGATGGGCCATTGTTGTGTCTAGAAGATGACGTCACGGCGGTTTAACAAAATTTATAGGAGAAGACAATATGGCGGTTTACGAGAATATAAGGAGATGTTCACAAGATTTCTTTGAAGTATTGAAGATTGACATGAACAGGTTCAAATCAATCTGGGGCCTAATGTTGGGGATATAACTACTGAGTGTAAACCAGCCAGGAGGGCCTGGTTCACCCTCGACTATGTTGAAGCCCATGAAGAACCAGAAGATGGTGCTTTACTAATGAAGCTTAGAGGCCCGGAGTCCAAAGGCGGATTAGGGCCCATAGTGGTAAATCGCCATAACTATGTAACTTGTAGTGTAAGTTAGCAAAGGAGAAACCGAGCCGGACACTTCGTATGAGTCGGCCTCGGGGCTCTGTAGACCGGCCGGGCGTCAACCTATGTATATAAAGGGACGCCCGGCGGCGGTTCAGGGACAAAAAAAACAACAACTCGAGACTCAGGCAAGCGTATTTGCTCCTTGGTCATCGAAACGCAATCAATCCTATCACAACTAGACGTATGCTTTTACCTTCATTGAAGGGGCCAAACTAGCCCGTGTCCCTTGTCCGGTTTAACCCCTTCAAGCTAACCCGTTGCGATGGCTCCACGACTAAGTCCTTTCATGAGGACATCTGACGTGTTAATTCCACGACAGTATCTGCAAGATCCCATCTGAGGAGCCTCCTACTGGGGGGGAATCGACCATGGAGGGCTTCTACATCAACACCATAGCCCCTCCGATGAGTTGTGAGTAGTTTACCACAGACCTTCGGGTCCATAGTTATTAGCTAGATGGCTTCTTCTCTCTTTTTGGATCTCAATACCATGTTCTCCCCTCTCTTGTGGAGATCTATTCGATGTAACTCTTTTTGCGGTGTGTTTGTCGAGATCCGATGAATTGTGGGTTTATGATCAAGTTTATCTATGAATAATATTTGAATCTCCTCTAAATTCTTTTATGTATGATTGAGTTATCTTTGCAAGTCTCTTCGAATTACCAGTTTGGTTTGGCCTACTAGATTGATCTTTCTTGCCATGGGAGAAGTGCTTAGCTTTGGGTTCAATCTTGCGGTGTCCTTACCCAGTGACAGCAGGGGTTGCAAGGCACGTATTGTATTGTTGCCATCGAGGATAAAAATATGGGGTTTATATCATATTGCTTGAGTTTATCCCTCTACATCATGTCATCTTTCTCAATGCGTTACTTTGTTCTTATGAACTTAATACTCTAGATGCATGTTGGATAGCGGTCGATGTGTGGAGTAATAGTAGTAGATGCAGGCAGGAGTCGATCTACTTGTCACGGACGTGATGCCTATATACATGATCATGCCTAGATAATCTCATAATTATTCGCTTTTCTATCAATTGTTCGACAGTAATTTGTTCACCCACCGTAATACTTATGCTATCTTGAGAGAAGCCACTAGTGAAACCTATGGCCCCCGGGTCTATCTTTTATCATATAAGCTTTCAATCTACTTTTTATTTGCATCTTTACTTTTCCAATCTATATTATAAAATACCAAAAATATATTTATCTTATCATACTATCTCTTTCAGATCTCATTTTCGCAAGTGGCCGTGAAGGGATTGACAACCCCTTTATTGCATTGGTTGCGAGTTCTTTGTTTGTTTGTGTAGGTGCGCGGGACTTCTGAGGAGCCTCCTACTGGATTGATACCTTGGTTCTCAAAAACTGAGGGAAATACTTATGCTACCATTGCTGCATCACCGTTTCCTCTTCAAGGAAAACCAACGCAAGCTCAAGACGTAGCAAGAAGGATTTCTGGCGCCGTTGCCGGGGAGGTCTTCGCTCAAGTCAAGACATACCAATACCCATCACAAACTCATCTCCCTTGCATTTACATTATTTGCCATTTGCCACTCGTTTTCCTCTCCCCAATTTCACCCTTGTCGTTTTATTTGCCCTCTCTTTACCAATCTTCTCCTCTCTTTTTCGCTTGCCTTTTTTCGGTTTGCTCGTGTTTACCTTGTCGTTATGGCTAGTACTCCTATCCTTGTTATTACTCCCGAACATGAAATCCTCAATTTTAAGCAAAGGGAGGGAGAAAATTTAAAAGATGCTTGGCATAGAATTTGCAATGCTCAAAATAAATCTTCTAGGAAGCTTTCTACTTCCGTTCTTCTTCACAATTTTTATGTAGGCATTAGTCCTTGGAATAGATGAGTTCTTGATACCGTTACCGGAGGATATTTCTTGAGTAGCCATATGTTTGATGCTTATAATGCTATGTTAGATTTGTTTGGCCCACCACCTCTTTTGGTTAATAGAACTGTTTTAACTTTGGAACATGTGATGCAACGGCTTGAAATTATTGAAAGTAAAGTTGCCACTATTGAGTTGATTGAAAATTTAGATAAAAAGATTCATAATCACATTACCCAATATGGATCTAGGGTTGGAGTTACTTTGAATTTTTTTTAAAGAAAAAGAACCTATAGTTAATGAAAAATAGATCTAGATTCTGCAAGAATCGATAAACTTGAGGATATCATTACCAACTTAGGGTCTGCATTTTCTTCCATGAAAGACACTACAAAACCCCCTACCAGAACTGCCAAACTTATTTATGTTCCTAAAAATAAGGGTGAATCTTCTAGTAAGGGAGACGCGGATCTCAAATCAATAACCGTTCATCCTAATTGTCTCTCTATCATCAAGGAACCTTTTGCTACAAATGAATTTCTTGATTTCTTGCCTAAAGGTTTAATAATTGCTAAAAAGGGAGAAACCCTTAAAAATTATAAGTGCTCTATTGAGGAATTGAGTGCCAAAGATGGCACTACTTAGATCTATCTTCGCTTTTATGCCTAGCTAGGGGCGTTAAACGATAACGCTAGTTGGGAGGCAACCCAATTTTATTTGTGTTTTTTTTCTTTGTTTCTGTTTAGTAATAAATTTTGCATCTACCTTATGTTTAGATGTGTTTTTATGTTTTAATTAGTGTTTGTGCCAAGTAGAACCTATAGGATAACCTATGGTGATAGTTAATTTGATTCTGCTGAAAAACAGAAACTTTGCACGCACGAAATTAGTTTTGTTAAATCACAGAAGCGTGATTTTGCGTTGATTCTTTTTGCTACTGATCAATAGAAAAATTTCCCAGGACTTCCTGTTTTGGTAGGATTTTTAGAGTTCCAGAAGTTTGCGTTAGTTACAGATTGCTACAGACTGTCCTGTTTTTGACAGATTCTATTTTTCGTGTGTTGTTTGCTTATTTTGATGCATCTATGGCCAGTATTAAGTGGTATGAACCATAGAGAAGTTGGAATACAGTAGGTTTAACACCAATATAAATAAATAATGAGTTCATTACAGTACCTTATGTGGTGGTTTTGTTTTCTTTCACTAACGGAGCTTATGAGATTTCATATTGAGTTTTGTGTTGTGAAGTTTTCAAGTTTTGGGTAAAGATTTGATGGACTATGGAATAAGGAGTGGCAAAAGCCTAAGCTTGGTGATGCCCATGGCACCCCAAGATATTCAAGAATAGCCAAAAGCCTAAGCTTGGGGATGCCCCGGGAAGGCATCTCCTCTTTCGTCTTCGTTCATTGGTAACTTTACTTGGAGCTATATTTTTATTTGCCACATGATATGTGTTTTGCTTGGAGCATCGTGTATGACATTAGTATTTGCTTTTTAGTTTACCACAATCATCCTCTCTGTACACACCTTTTGGGAGAAGCCTACTTGATTGAAATTTATTAGAATACTCTATGTGCTTCACTTATATCTTTTGAGCTAGATAGTTTTTGCTCTAGTGCTTCACTTATATCTTTTAGAGCACGACGGTGGCTTAATTTTGTAGAAATTGCTAGTCTCTCATGCTTCACTTATATTATTTTGAGAGTCTTTTAGAATAGCATGGTATTTTCTATGGTTATAAATTTGGTCCTAGAATGGTAGGCATCCAAGTTGGGTATAATAAAAACTATCATAGGAAGTGAATTGGATGCTATGATCAATTTGATACTTGATAATTGTTTTGAGATATGGAGTTAGTGATATTAAAGTCATGCTAGTTGGATGGTTATGAATTTAAAGAATGCTTGTGTTGAAGTTAGCAAGTCCCGTAGCACGCACGTATGGTTAAAGTTGTGTAACAAATTTGAAACATGAAGTGTACTTGGATTGTGCATCCTTATGAGTGGCGGTCGGGGATGAGCGATGGTCTTTTCCTACCAATCTATCCCTCTAGGAGCATGCGTGTAGTTCTTGGTTTTTGATGACTTCTGAATTTTTGCAATAAGTATATGAGTTCTTTTGATTAATGTTGAGTCCATGGATTATACGCACTTTTACCTTTCCATCATTGTTAGCCTCTTCGGTACCGTGCATTGCCCTTTCTCACCTTGAGAGTTGGTGCAAACTTCGCCGGTGCATCCAAACCCCGTGATATGATACGCTCTATCACACATAAACCTCCTTATATCTTCCTCAAAACAGCCACCATACCTACCTATTATGGCATTTCCATAGTCATTCCGAGATATATTGCCATGCAACTTTCCACCGTTCCGTTTATCATCATGACACGCATTACTTTTGTCATATTGCCATTGCATGATCATGTAGTTGACATCGTATTTGTGGCAAAGCCACCATGCATAATTTTTCATACACGTCACTCTTGATTCATTGCACCATCCCGGCACACCGCCGGAGGCATTCATATAGAGTCAAATCTTGTTCTAGTTTCGAGTTGTAACTCATGTGTTGTAATCGATAAAAGTGTGATGATCATCATTATTAGAGCATTGTCCCAAAGAAAAAAAAGAGGAAGTCCAAAAAAAAGAAAGGCCAAAGAAAGAAAAAAAGAAAATAAATAAAAAGGGGCAATGTTACTATCTCTTTTTCCACACTTGTGCTTCAAAGTAGCACCATGTCTTTCATATAGTGAGTCTCATATATTGTGCTTCAAAGTAGCACCATGTTCTTCATATAGTGAGTCTCATATGTTTTCACTTTCATATACTAGTGGGAATTTTTCATTATAGAACTTGGCTTGTATATTCCTACGATGGGCTTCCTCAAATGCCCTAGGTCTTCGTGAGAAAGCAAGCTGGATGCACACCCACTAGTTTTCTTTTGTTGAACTTTCATTCATTTATAGCTCTAGTGCATCCGTTGCATGGCAATCCCTACCCCTCATGTAGACATCAATTGATGGGCATCTCCATAGCCTGTTGATTATCCTCGTCAATGTGAGACTTTCTCCTTTTTTGTCTTCTCCACACAATCCCCATCGTCATATTCTATTCCAGCCATAGTGCTATATCCATGGCTCACGCTCATGTATTGCGTGAAAGTTGAAAAAGTTTGAGATTATTTAAGTACGAAACAATTTCTTAGCTTGTCATCGGGGGTGTAGAATTTGGGAACATTTTTGTGTGACGAAAATGAAGCATAGCCTAACTATATGATTTTGTGGGGATGAACTTTCTTTAGCCATGTTATTTTGAGAAGACATGATCGCTTTGATTATTAGTATGCTTGAAGTATTACTATTTCTTTTGTCAATATGAACTTTTATTTTGAATCATTTGGATCTGAACATTCATGCCACAATAAAGAAAATTACATTGAGAATTATGCTAGGTAGTATTCCACATCAAAAATTCTGTTTTTATCATTTACCTACTCGAGGACGAGCAGGAATTAAGCTTGGGGATGCTTGATATGTCTCCAACGTATCTAAATTTTTTGATTGTTCCATGCTATTATATTACCCCTTTTGGATGTTTATGGGCTTTATTTTACACATTTATATCATTTTTGGGACTAACCTACTAACCGGAGGCCCAGCCCGTATTGCTGTTTTTTTTTGCCTATTTCAGTATTTCAAAGAAAAGGAATATCAAACGGAGTCCAAACAGAATGAAACCTTCGGGAGCATGATTTTTGGAACGAACGTGATCCAGAGGACTTGGAGTGCAAGCCAAGAAGCAGCCGAGGCGGCCACATGATAGGAGGGCGCGCCCACCCCTACAGGGCGCGCCCCCTGTCTCATGGGCCCCTCGGGCGGCCGCCGACCTACTTCTTACTCCTATATATACCCACGTACCCCTAAAAACAATTTCCACCGCCGTAACCTTCTGTATCGGCGAGATCCCATCTGAGGAGCCTCCTACTGGCGGGAATCGACCACGGAGGGCTTCTACATCAACACCATAACCCCTCCGATGAGTTGTGAGTAGTTTACCACAGACCTTCGGGTCCATAGTTATTAGCTAGATGGCTTCTTCTCTCTTTTTGGATCTCAATACCATGTTCTCCCCCTCTCTTGTGGAGATCTATTCTATGTAACTCTTTTTGCGGTGTGTTTGTCGAGATCCGATGAATTGTGGGTTTATGATCAAGTTTATCTATGAGAAATATTTGAATCTCCTCTGAATTATTTTATGTATGATTGAGTTATCTTTGCAAGTCTCTTTGAATTATCAGTTTGGTTTGGCCTACTAGATTGATCTTTCTTGCCATGGGAGAAGTGCTTAGCTTTGGGTTCAATCTTGCGGTGTCCTTATCCAGTGACAGCAGGGGTTGCAAGGCACATATTGTATTGTTGCCATCGAGGATAAAAAGATGGGGTTTATATCATATTTCTTGAGTTTATCCCTCTGCGTCATGTCATCTTTCTTAATGCGTTACTCTGTTCTTATGAACTTAATACTCTAGATGCATGCTGGATAGCGGTCGATGTGTGGAGTAATAGTAGTAGATGCAGGCAGGAGTCGGTTTACTTGTCACAGATGTGATGCCTATATACATGATCATGCCTAGATAATCTCATAATTATTCGCTTTTCTATCAATTGCTCGACAGTAATTTGTTCACCCACCATAATACTTATGCTATCTTGAGAGAAGCCACTAGTGAAACCTATGGCCCCCGGGTCTATCTTTTATCATATAAGCTTTCAATCTACTTTTATTTGCATCTTTACATTTCCAATCTATATTATAAAATACCAAAAATATATTTATCTTATCATACTATCTCTTTTAGATCTCACTTTCGCAAGTGGCCGTGAAGGGATTGACAACCCCTTTATTGCGTTGGTTGCGAGTTCTTTGTTTGTTTGTGTAGGTGCGTGGGACTTCTGAGGAGCCTGATGTCTACTACACAACCTTCTTCTTGTAGACGTTGTTGGGCCTGCAAGTGCACAGGTTTGTAGGACAGTAGCAAATTTCCCTCAAGTGGATGACCTAAGGTTTATCAATCCGTAGGAGGCATAGGAGGAAGATGGTCTCTCTCAAACAACCCTGCAACCAAATAACAAAAAGTCTCTTGTGTCCCCAACACACCCAATACAATGGTAAATTGTATAGGTGCACTAGTTCGGCGAAGAGATGGTGATACAAGTGCAAAATAGATAGTATATATGGGCTTTTGTAATCTGAAAATATAAAAACAGCAAGGTAACAAGTGGTAGAAGTGAGCGTAAATGGTATTGCAATGGTAGGAAACAAGGCCTAGGGTTCATACTTTCACTAGTGTAAGTTCTCTCAACAATAATAACATAGATAGAACATATGACAAGCCCTCAACATGCAACAAAGAGTCACTCCAAAGCCACTAATAGCGGAGAACAAACGTAGAGATTATGGTCGGGTACGAAACCACCACAAAGCTATTCTTTCGGATCGATCTATAAAAGAGTTCGTACTAGAATAACACCTTAAGATACAAATCAACAAAAACCCTAATGTCACCTAGATACTCCATTGTCACCTCAAGTATCCGTGGGCATGATTATACGATATGCATCACACAATCTCAGATTCATCCAACCAACATAAAAGTACTTCAAAGAGTGCCCCAAAGTTTCTACCGGAGAGTCAAGAACGTGTGCCAACCCCTATGCATAGGTTCCCAAGTGTCACGAAACCCGCAAGTTGATCACCAAAACATACATCAAGTGGATCAATAGAATAACCCATTGTCACCACGGTTATCCCACGCAAGACATACATTAAGTGTTCATAAAAGACTTAATCCGATAAGATAACTTCAAAAGGGGAAACTCAATTCATCACAAGAGAGTAGAGGGGGAGAAACATCATAAGATCCTACTACAATAGCAAAGCTCGGGATACATCAAGATCGTGCCATAGATGGAACACGAGAGAGAACACGAGAGAGAGAGAGATCAAACACATAGCTACTGGTACATACCCTCAGCCGCGAGGGTGAACTACTCCCTCCTCGTCATGGATAGCGCCGGGATGATGAAGATGGCCTCCGGTGATGGGATCCCCCTCCAGTAGGGTGCCGAAACGGGGTCCCGATTGGTTTTTGGTGGCTACAGAGGCTTGCAGCGGCGGAACTCCCGATCTATCTTCTGTTCTGGAAGTTTTAGGGTACGTAGGTATATATGGGTGAAAGGGGTACGTCGGTGGACCTCCAGGGGGCTCACGAGGTAGGGGGCGCGCCTAGGGGGGAGGCGCGCCCTCCACCCTCGTGGGCAGCCCAGGACTCAACTGGCGTGCACTCCAAGCCCATCAGGTTGGTTTCCTTCCAAAATTAACTTCTCCAGTTGATTTCGTTCCGTTTTGACTCCGTCTGATATTCCTTTTCCTCGAAACACTGAAATAGGCATAAAACAACAAATCTGGGCTGGGCCTCCGGTTAATAGGTTAGTCCCAAAAATAATATAAAAGTGGATAATAAAGCCCAATATTGCCTAAAACAGTAGATAAAGTAGCATTGAGCAATCAAAAATTATAGATATGTTGGAGACGTATCAAGCATCCCCAAGCTTAATTCTTGCTCGTCCTCGAGTAGGTAAATGATAAAAAAGAATTTTTGATGCGGAGTGATACTTTGGCATAATTTCAATGTAAATCTTCTTAATTGTGATATGAATATTCAGATCCGAAAGATTCAAGACAAAAGTTCATATTGACATAAAAATAACAATACTTCAAGCATACTAATCAAGCAATCATGTCTCCTCAAAATAACATGGCCAAAGAAAGTTCATCCCTACAAAATCATATAGTTAGGCTATGCTTCATTTTCGTCACACAAAGATGTTCCCAACTTCTATACCCCCGATGACAAGCCAAGCAATTGTTTCATACTCAAATAATCTCAAACTTTTTCAACCTTCACGCAATACATGAGCGTGAGCCATGGATATAGCACTATGGGTGGAATAGAATATGATGATGGGGATTGTGTGGAGAAGACAAAAAAGGAGAAAGTCTCACATCAACGAGGCTAATCAATGAGCTATGGAGATGCCCATCGATTGATGTTAATGCAAGGAGTAGGGATTGCCATGCAACGGATGCACTAGAGCTATGAATGCTCAACAAAAGAAAACTAGTGGGTGTGCATCCAACTTGCTTGCTCATGAAGACCTAGGGCATTTGAGGAAGCCCATCGTAGGAATATACAAGCCAAGTTCTATAATGAAAAATTCCCACTAGTATAGACAAGACAACTTATGAGACTCTCTATATGAAAAACATGGTGCTACTTTGAAGCACAAATATATGAGACTCACTTCATGAAGAACAAGGTGCTACTTTGAAGCACAAGTGTGGTAAAAGGATAGTAACATTGCCCCTTCTCTCTTTTTCTCTCATTTTTTTAATTTTTTTATTTGGGCCTTTTCTCTTTTTTATGGCCTCTTTTCTTTATTTGGGCTTCTTTGGCCTCTTTTTTTCGTCCGGAGTCTCATCCCGACTTGTGGGGGAATCATAGTCTCCATCATCCTTTCCTCACTGGGGCAATACTCTAATAATGATGATCATCACACTTTTATTACAACAACTTGGTATTACAACTCGAAACTAGAACAAGATATGACTCTATATGAATGCCTCCGGCGGTGTACCAAGAGTGACATGTATGAAAAATAATGCATGGTGGCTTTGCCACAAATACGATGTTAACTACAAGATCATGCAATGGCAATATGACAAAAGTAAAGTATGTCATGATGAACGGAACGGTGGAAAGTTGCATGGCAATATATCTCGGAATGGCTACGGAAATGCCATAATAGGTAGGTATGGTGGCTGTTTTGAGGAAGATATAAAGAGGTTTATGTGTGAAAGAGCGTATCATATCACGGGGTTTGGATGCACCGGCAAAGTTTGCACCAACTCTCGATGTGAGAAAGGGCAATGCACGGTACCGAAGAGGCTAGCAAATGCGTAAAGGTAAAAGTGCGTATAATCCATGGACTCAACATTAGTCAAAAGAACTCATATACTTATTGCAAAAATTTAGAAGCCATCAAAAATCAAGTACTATGCACAATGCAGATTGGTAGGAAAAGACCATCGCTCGTCCCCGACCGCGACTCATAAGGGTGCACAAGCCAGGTACACTTCATGGTTCAAATCTGTTACACAACTTTACCCATACGTGCATGCTACGGGACTTGCAAACTTCAACACAAGTATTTCTCAAATTCACAACTACTCAACTAGCACGACTTTGATATTATTACCTCCATATCTCAAAACAATTATTAAGCACTAAATTTATCTTAGTATTCTATTCACTCAAAAGAAAGTTTCACATATCTTGAACACTAAGTATATTAACATTAAGCAAATTACCATGCTATTAATGACTCTCAAAATAATCTAAGTGAAGCATGAGAGATCAAGTTTCTTTAAAACAAATCCACCACCGTGCTCTAAAAGATCTAAGTGAAGTACTAGAGCAAAAATTATCACGCTCAAAAAGATATAAGTGAAGCACTATGAGCAAAACTATCAAGCTCAAAAGATATAAGTGAAGCACAAAGAGTATTCTAGCAAATTTCAATTCATGTATGGCTCTCTCTCATTAAAGGATTTCAGATCTTGATACTTCATTCAAACAGCAAGCAAAGCTAAAGAAAACTACATTGCAAGGATAGCACAACTCATGTGAAGAAGCAAAAACTTAGGCTCAACCGATACTAACCGATAGTTGTTGAAGAAGAAAGGTGGGATGCCTACCGGGGCATCCCCAAGCTTAGATGCTTGAGACTTCTTGAAATATTATCTTGGGGTGCCTTGGGCATCCCCAAGCTTGAACTTTTGTGTCTCCTTAATTCCTCTCATATCATGGTTTCTCTTTTTATCAAAAGCTTCATTCACAACAAACTCAACAAGAACTCGTGAGATAGGTTAGTATAAACCAATGCAAAACCTTATCATTTTCTACTGTAGCAAATCACTAAAATTATTATTCAACATTGAATACTAAATGCCTCTGCATATTTAATACTCCTATCTTCAAATAGAATCATTAAACAAGCAAACATATGCAAACAATGCAACCATAACAGCGATCTGCCAAAACAGTACAGTCTGTAAAGAATGCAAGAGTATCAATACTTCCCTGACTCCAAAAATTATGAAATAAAATTCCCACTGTAATAAATTTATCAGAGCTCAATATGCAAAAAGATTCAACATTATACCACTCTCTGACTTTTCTAGGGAATTTTTGCAACAGCGGTAAACTTTCTGTTTTCAAACAGCAACATGTATACTAGCAAAATAAGCATGGCAAAGGCTATCCTTGACTTCTTTATTGAAACTACAGATGCAAAACATTAATATAAACAACAGCAAGCAAATACTAACAAGAGAAAATGACGCTCCAAGCAAAACACATATCATGTGGTGAATAAAAATATAGCTCCAAGTAAAGTTACCGATGAACGAAGACGAAAGAGGGGATGCCTTCCGGGGCATCCCCAAGCTTAGGCTCTTGGTTGTCCTTGAATATTACCTTGGGGTGGCTTGGGCATCCCCAAGCTTAGGCTCTTGCCACTCCTTATTCCATAGTCCATCGAATCTTTACCCCAAACTTGAAAACTTCAACCACACAAAACTCAAAACAAAACTCGTAAGCTCCGTTAGTATAAGAAAATAAAACCACCACTTAAGTACTGTAATGAACTCATTCTAAATTCATATTGGTGTAATATCTACTGTACTCCAACTTATCTATGGTTCATACCCTCTGATACTACTCATAGATTCATCAAAATAAGCAAACAACACATAGAAAACAGAATCTGTCAAAAACAGAACAGTCTGTAGTAATCTGTATAAAACGTATACTTCTGGAACCCCAAAAATTATGAAATACATTGCTGGACCTGAGAAATTTGTCTATTAATCATCTGAAAAAAGAATCAACCTAAAAGCACTCTCCAGTAAAGAATGGCAGCTATTCTCGTGAGCGCTAAAGTTTCTGTTTTTCACAGCAAGATCACATAAACTTCACCCAAGTCTTCCCAAAGGTTCTACTTGGCACTTTATTGAAACAAAAGCTATAAAACATGATTAATACAGTAGCATAATCATGTGGACACACAAAAACAGTAAGGATAAATATTGGGTTGTCTCCCAACAAGCGCTTTTCTTTAATGCCTTTTAGCTAGGCATGATGATGACAATGATGCTCACATAAAAGATAAGAATTGAAACATAACGGGAGCATCATCAAGCATATGACTAGCACTTTTAAGTCTAACCCACTTCCTACGCATAGGGATTTTGTGAGCAAACAACTTATGGGAACAAGAATCAACTTGCATAGGAAGGTAAAACAAGCATAATTTCAAAACTTTAAGCACATAGAGAGGAAACTTGACATCATTGTAATTTCTACAAGCATATGTTCCTCCCTCATAATAATTTTCAGTAGCATCATGAATGAATTCAACAATATAACCAGCACCTAAAGCATTCTTTTCATGATCTACAAGCATAGAAAATTTACTGCTCTCCACATAAGCAAAATTCTTCTTTATGGCATACGTATCATCACAATAATCATCATAGATAGGAGGCATGCTTTCATCATAGTAAATTTGCTCATCAAAGCTTGGGGGACAAAAAATATTATCTTCATCAAACATAGCTTCCCCAAGCTTGTGGCTTTGCATACCATTAGCATCATGGATATTCAAGGAATTCATACTAACAACATTGCAATCATGCTCATCATTCACATATTTTATGCCAAGCATTCTATGTAATTCTTCTTCTAGCACTTGAGCACAATTTTCCTTCCCATCATACTCACGAAAGATATTAAAAAGGTGAAGCGTATGAGACAAACTCAATTCCATTTTTTTGTAGTTTTCTTTTATAGACTAACTAGTGCTAAAACAAGAAACAAAAAGATTCAATTGCAAGATCTAAAGATATACCTTCACTTACCTAGCCTCCCCGGCAACGGCGCCAGAAAAGAGCTTGATGTCTACTACACAACCTTCTTCTTGTAGACATTGTTGGGCCTGCAAGTGCACAGGTTTGTAGGACAGTAGCAAATTTCCCTCAAGTGGATGACCTAAGGTTTATCAATCCGTAGGAGGCGTAGGAGGAAGATGGTCTCTCTCAAACAACCCTGCAACCAAATAACAAAAAGTCTCTTGTGTCCCCAACACATCCAATATAATGGTAAATTGTATAGGTACACTAGTTTGGTGAAGAGATGGTGATACAAGTGCAAAATAGATAGTAGATATGGGTTTTTGTAATCTGAAAATATAAAAACAGCAAGGTAACAAGTGGTAGAAGTGAGCGTAAATGGTATTGCAATGGTAGGAAACAAGGCCTAGGGTTCATACTTTCACTAGTGTAAGTTCTCTCAATAATAATAACATAGATAGAACATATGACAAGCCCTCAACATGCAACAAAGAGTCACTCCAAAGCCACTAATAGCGGAGAACAAACGTAGAGATTATGGTCGGGTATGAAACCACCACAAAGCTATTCTTTCGGATCGATCTATAAAAGAGTTCGTACTAGAATAACACCTTAAGATACAAATCAACCAAAACCCTAATGTCACCTAGATACTCCATTGTCACCTCAAGTATCCGTGGGCATGATTATACGATATGCATCACACAATCTCAGATTCATCCAACCAACATAAAAGTACTTCAAAGAGTGCCCCAAAGTTTCTACCGGAGAGTCAAGAACGTGTGTCAACCCCTATGCATAGGTTCCCAAGTGTCACGAAACCCGCAAGTTGATCACCAAAACATACATCAAGTGGATCAATAGAATAACCCATTGTCACCACGGTTATCCCACGCAAGACATACATCAAGTGTTCATAAAAGACTCAATCCGATAAGATAACTTCAAAAGGGGAAACTCAATTCATCACAAGAGAGTAGAGTGGGAGAAACATCATAAGATCCAACTACAATAGCAAAGCTCGGGATACATCAAGATCGTGCCATAGATGGAACACGAGAGAGAACACGAGAGAGAGAGATCAAACACATAGCTATTGGTACATACCCTCAGCCGCGAGGGTGAACTACTCCCTCCTCGTCATGGATAGCGCCGGGATGATGAAGATGGCCTCCGGTGATGGGATCCCCCTCCGGCAGGGTGCCGAAACGGGGTCCCGATTGGTTTTTGGTGGCTACAGAGGCTTGCGGCGGCGGAACTCCCGATCTATCTTCTGTTCTGGAAGTTTTAGGGTACGTAGGTATATATGGGTGGAAGGGGTACGTCGGTGGACCTCCAGGGGGATCACAAGGTAGGGGGACGCGCCCAGGGGGGAGGGCGCGCCCTCCACCCTCGTGGGCAGCCCGGGACTCCCCTGGCGTGCACTCCAAGCCCATCAGGTTGGTTTCCTTCCAAAATTAACTTCTCCAGTTGATTTCGTTCCGTTTTGACTCCGTCTGATATTCCTTTTCCTTGAAACACTGAAATAGGCATAAAACAACAAATCTGGGCTGGGCCTCCGGTTAATAGGTTAGTCCCAAAAATAATATAAAAGTGGATAATAAAGCCCAATATTACCTAAAACAGTAGATAAAGTAGCATGGAGCAATCAAAAATTATAGATACGTTGGAGACGTATCAGAGCCTCCTACTTGATTGATACCTTGGTTCTCAAAAACTGAGGGAAATACTTACGCCACTATTGCTGCATCACGCTTTCCTCTTCAAGGAAAACCAACGCAAGCTAAGTCGTAGCAGAGAACTCGAAGATGTGATCAACGTTGCTCTGATCCAAGATTATGTAGGGTAAGGGACACTAGTAGCTCGATCTTCCAAAACTCAGAGGGGACTCAAGAGGAACACAAATCACAAGGAGGAACACTCAGGACAAGTCCGGTCACACATCCACTAGATAGAGAAACACATGAGATCCATAAGCATACACAAACAATCCAAGAGAAAAGAGGAACAAGGCAAAGTTCATCCCAGATCCAAGATGAAGTGGGGTCTTGATGGTAGTTAGTTCTTCTTAAATCTCTAGGAGAGATGGGGGCTTGAATTCATGGTGGATCTTTCCTTGCAGGGGTCTTGAATCCACTTGGGATCTTTTCCAATGGAGGTCTTGGCCTCCAAGATGGGGGGAGGGGTAAAGGAGCAAAGCTCTCTCTAGTTCTTCATCCATGCTTTGATAACCTTAATTCGCCCAACGGGAGGGGTATTTATGGTCTAGGGGTGAGTGAGGGGTACTGGGCCGAAACCCTTGAGTCTACGCACAGGCAGTACTGAATGTCTAGTGGCTATCGGATGCCCGGTCGCTCCGGGGTACCGGATGTCTGGTGACTCACGGGGGACCGAACGTATGATAGGCATCGGACTTCCGTTAATTTCTTCTTTGTACATTCCGGATAGTGGCACTGGATTTCCGGTCGCTTGGGACCTGCGGATGTTCGCTACTTTCTGGATGTCCAGTGTTTGTAGGTTTCATTTGCGACTAGTTCTTCTGGTCACTGGTCTTCTCGTTGCACCAGATATCCGACAGATGATGCGGTTCAATGACTCCTCTGCTTGTGTTACTTGCTTCGCTTCCACGCCGTCTTGTCCAATGCTCTTAGCATTTACATGGTTGTTTTCTTGGTACGTAAGTACACATAGCATTTCTATTTTAGGTAGTAGCCATGTCTTGCATGTAGAGAAGTGAGATTCGATAAGGAGCGATCTAACCTTACGTTCAATGGCGCGCACATGAGCTCTTTTTATAGGACCATTTGGTGTTTGGGGAGTTGGTGTAATGTCCATGGGGATGACCGTAGGGTGCTCCGCACCACAATACGAGGAGGGGAACTTTTCCAGCTCTGTATAATTTAACTCTAGCAACCACCCACTCCATGTGGGGTTATGGGGCTATTTATAGCCGACACAACAGTCACATACAAAGTCATTATCGTCTCAACAGCAGGTGTCTTCCAGTCCAGCATCGCTGGTCTCATCTCATTGGTAGTTCGGATGTCCAACACGATGACAAAGTTATCACAGGTCCATCCGATGGAGGCGAGGAGTCTTCATGAATGCTATTAATTAATCCATGATTTTCTAAATAAACTTTGTGTTCACATTGTTTGCATCATAGATATAACAATAATCTTGCAGTATTGCTTGCCGGAGCCCCCGGTCTGGTCAGCAACCACCAAAGCTTGGCACGAGGCACACCCGACAACTTCCTTGCCGGAGCTCTCGGCCTTAGCCTTCTTGGCAGGGCCACTGTTGCCGGATCCCTCTACAACGAGCACAACTTTTCCCTTGTGCTTCTTGTTGCACTTATGACCCTTATTCTTCGGGGTTGTGGCAGCATCGTCATCTTTCGAATCAATCTTTGCGCCAGCATGTTCCCCGGGAAGTCTCCTCCCTCCAAAGCAGGCGCACATCTGTCAGCCAGAGCATAGAGCTCGACGACATCCCTCACCTTGGTCATGGCCGTTTCTTCCCGCATCTTGCGGTTCCTCACATTCATGCGGAATGTGGCAATGATAGCTGCAGGATGGATGTCGGGAATGCTGCACTGCACACGGCTAAATCTCTGTATGTACTTGCCGGAGACCCAGGTTCGGGCCACTATGAAGCGTAAAACCCTACTTCCGCTTTGTGTATTGGATGTGTATATGTCCAGTTACAAGGTGTGCATGTCCTGGCAAGGTGCTTGAAAGGTGTAGTTACACATGCAAATGGATAGGGTTTCGACCTTTGTAAAGGTAGCCATGGGCCTCCCTTTATAGATTAAGGGTCACCGTAGTGGCAAAATGGTAAATAAGCATTGTAAATAGTGGCTACAGTGCCAAATACCTAACTCTGGCGGGTTAGGACAAACACATTAATTGTGTTCTGAGGTGTCTTGTGGATGGAGCTCCCCGACAAGGAGGTCTCTCCTTCTGTGTCGTTCGCCCATCTACCTTTTATTTTCTTGACAGGATCCTGGGACAGGTGTCATTAAAGCTATATCTTCGGCGCGAGCTGCCACATGCCCAGACAAGACTCACCTAAGTACATGCCCACTCAACACCTATTCGACAAGTGACAACCCAGTCGATGAGGTGGAGCAGTGGCAAAGTAGTGGGATTCTTGTCGGGCTCGGAGCTTGCCGTGCTTGGGATTTGGCGGGTCTTCGCCAGCCCCCCCCGACAAGGATCTTGCCGGATCTTCAAGCTGGATCTTTAGTATTTTCGATCTCTGTCTCGGATATCTTCTTTGTATTCTTGTAATCTGGTCTTGAGTTGTCTTTAATTGTCCTCCGACAAGCCCTGCCATCGGGGAGGTTGCTACTGCCTGTGCATACGTTCAGTACTAATGACCCAATCTTAGTACACTGACAAGGGGGTGAGAGAGGGGCATATGGGCCGAAACCATCAAATCTACGCGCAGACAGTACCGAATGTCCGGTGGCTACCGGATGTTCGGTCGCACCTGGGGTACCGTATGCACGGTGGTTACCGGAAGTCTAGTGGCTCACGGGGGACCGGACGTCTGATAGGCATCGCACTTCCGTTAATTTCTTCTTTGGACCTTCTGGACAGTGGCACCGGATTTTCAGTCGCTTGGGGTTTGTCGGATGTTCGATACTCGCGAGATGTCCAGTCGTTGTAGGTTTCATCCGAGGCTGGTTCTTCCAGTCACTGGTCTTCTTGTTGCACCGGATGTCCAATGGCTGATGCGGTTTAGCGGCTCCTTCGCTTGTGTTACTTGCTCCGCTTCTGCGCCGCCCCGTCCATTGTTCTTAGCATCTCCATGGTCGTTTTCTTGGTACCTAGGTACACATAGCATATCCATCTGTGATAATAGCCATGTCTCTCATGTGGAGAAGTGAGATTCAATAAGGAGCGAGTTCACTTCATGTACAATGGCGTGTGCATGAGCTCTTTTTTTGAACAACATGAGCTCTTTTTATAGGACCACTTCGTGTTTAGGGAGTTGGTGTAGTGTTTATGGGATGACCGTAGGGTGCTTCGCACCACAATGTGAGGAGGGGAACTTTTGCAGCTCTGTATAATTTCACTCTAGCAACACCCACTCTATGTGGGGCTATGGGGCTATTTATAGCCGACACAATAGTCACATACAAAGTCGTCACCATCACAATAGCAAATGTCTTCCTGTCCAGTGTCGCCGATCTCATCTCTTCGGTAGTTTGGATGTCCAACATGATGGACAAAGTTGTCGACCTAGGTCCAACGGATGGAGGCAAGGAGTCTGCATGAAGCTATTTAATTAATCCATGATTTTCTAAATAAATTTTGTGCTCAAGTTGTTTGCATCATAGATATAACAGTATGTCTCTTCGCGCAACATTTATCAATATATTTTGTCAATTTATGGTATGAGCCCCCTCTCGTTTTCGCTCTAAATCTATAGTCTGATACACATTCGAATCCATATCCAATCCTTATCTGCTTCGCTCTGAATCCGACAAATAAACATGGTAAAGGATACAGAATGCGCTTTATGTGATCCAATCTACATTCCTAATCTTATACTATAGTTGTATTATTATGAAGTGGTTATGAGCTTGGAGGGTGAAATTTGAACCGAAGCAAAGTTAAAGGTTGTGCATGGGTTTTCTCTCAGCAAACAACAAATTTTTGCATCGAATTTGACATTTCGAGTGGGGTTTGAGGACCAAATCGTAATAAAGGCCATAGCTCGCCTGCGGCTCAACGCGTCAAAACCCTAAACCCAAGCCTGCTCCTCCTCTTCTTTCCCAGCGTCGCCTCCACACACTCCAATCAACCAATTCGCTCCCGGCCACCACGGCAATGGCCATGGATTTGGACGAGACGCTTGCCGCGGAGAAGGGCGAGGTGGCGCTGCAGCAGCTGCGGCGCGCCGACCCGTCCGTCTACCTCGCCCCGTCCGCCGACCTCGCCGCCGCCGCCCGGGCGGCTCTGAAGCACTTCCACTCCTCGCTCTCCGTTGTCTCCCCCGTGCAGCCGCCGCCCCTCCCCAACCTCCTCGCCGGCCCCAACTTCGACGCCGAGCAGATTTGGTCCCAGAGCGAGCTGCTCTCCCGCCCCCTCCTCCCCCACCTCCACCGCCAGCTCCGCCGCCTCGAGCACCAACCGCCTGCGCAGCCGTCGGCTGCTCCTCCGCCGTCCAAGCCCGCTGAAGCCGAGGAGGACCCGTCAGACGAGGAGGAGGATGGAGAGGGTGACGAATCGGAGGAGGAGGATGCGGGTGGCCTGGAGGACACGAATGACGAGTTGGAATCGGAGGAGGGGGAGGATGAAGAAACGGAGGAGCTAGGGGCGAAGGCAGGGAACGGGGTGGAGGACAGGTTCCTGAAGATGAAGGACCTGGAAAAGTTTATGGAGGAGGGGGAGGAGCAGGAGTACGGTGGGGGTTCCAAGGGAGGAGAGAAGAAAAAGGCAAATGTGAACTTGATGGAGGACGATAGTGATGAGGAGGATGTGGATGAAGATGATGGGGGTGATGATGAAGATGACGATTTGGATGTAAGGAATTTGTACTCACACACTCTCTTTATATACATGGAATGATTGTTAGCTCTGATAGAATCTAAGATGTAAAACCATAAGTAATTGTTAGCTCATGGAATGATTGTTAGCTCTGATAGAATCTAAGATGTAAAACCATAAGTAATTCATTAAGGGAAGCCAAAATTTCTTCTGGATGTGCAATATAAATGACTTAACATCTAGAGCTAGTTCATGAAATGCATTGCACACATATGTTTATAGCTACTGCATAGACCAATGTGCTCCTTTTGACAGTTATAGTGTTAGATACCACACTTTATTGATGAAGGACATTAACCTGAATTCCTTTCTTCTTAACTTGATTGGTGGCGCTATTAACTGTAGTTGGAAGATTTTGAGTCTGATGATGAAGAGGGTGCAGGGAAATCCGGCGGAGATCTAAAGTAAGCATTTTATGCCAATCTCAAGCATGCGATTGTGGTGATTGTGAAAAATGCAAATCAATTTGTATTATGTGCTCCTATATCTGTTAAAGTGTGCTACAGCACAGTTCATCGATCATGTGAAGATATGACAATGGTGGCCGTTTAGGATTTTAAAATTGCTTGAACAATGCTTCACAACTCTTTCCCAACTTGTAACACATAGAAAATAAATTAATCTATGAAAAAATTTAAAGGGTGGATAATTGGGAATTTCTTATGCATGATCTTTATGCACGTTCTGGAAATTCCACACTGTTAATATACAAGATATCACTACATGAGACTTTCCTTTCTTTAGGTGAATAGAAGGGAAGGGAGCTACTTCCTTCCATTGACATGGGGGAGAAATTAAATATTAATACTTGTGTGGAGCTGGACTCAGTTATAGTAGAAAAGTAAATAATGAAAAATAGCCCCGTTTGTACATAATTTGTTGATGAGAGGGAAAAAAACTGGCCTATGAAAAATAGATTTAATGTACAGAAGCTTGCTGCCACCTATACTGGAGATTTGAAGTGGTAATGTACCTTTGTGGGGTTGCAGTGAAACAAGTCTGAAAAGAACAGAAAAACATGATTTTGCGTATCACCTAGCATAGAAATTAACCAGTGAAAAAGTTAGATTTCATACAGAACAACTTTCCTGCCACCTTTACCAAGAACGGGAAAAGGCTATTATCCAATTGCCAACCACCTCCATGAGGATTCAACAAAAAAAAATTCACAGAAAAAGGTGTCACTATTCACTTCTACGTAACATAGCAAGTTGATTTTACTGGAGAGAAAACCGAGTCGTACAACTTATTTGCTGGTGCAAATGTCCCTGTTGGACAGTCGTAAGCACCCATCTTTTGTAGTGCATGCATTACAGTCCTTTCCTATCCCACCTACATTTGCCCAGTAAAACCTCTACAATCTGGACATGTTCTTTTAATACCGAGCACATGTGCTCCCTTTTAAGTGTGTGTTTGAAGCTTTAAAAATTCAAAACGAATCTTACATGTACATGTCAGAGCGCACTATGTATCTTCAATGTTTTGTGAAGGTACCACTTGATTTGTGATCTGCACTAAAACGACGGCAACAGCCAACAAAGCCTTTAGTACCAAACAATTTGGGGTAGGCTAACTAAAACGACAAGAACGAGAGGCTAAAAAGCAGCTTTATCTGCTCTATTGTTTTGTTGCACAGGCTGCAGAAATGAACCAAGTTTCCTCTCATGCTTCCAAATGTTTTAAACAATTCATGCGCAGTGATATTGATTATTCTGTGCACTTGAAACAGTCTGAAGCTTGAGAAATAAAAAGAAACTGCAGAATTGAAACTTGAGGTTATTCTATAATCTTCCTTAGGCTGTAGAATAACGTTATATATCATGCATTTTGGTTGCCATGAATTTTGTGTTGTGCTTTTTATCAGTTAAGAGCGTCTTTTCAGGTATGAGGATTTTTTTGAGGAAAGCCGTAAGCAACAAGTCAAGAAGAGAAATGGTTTCACAAAGAAAGTCCACTTCAAGGATGAATTGCATGAAATGGAAGTGGATGACATTGAGAAGGATGATGTAAATGATGGCCCAGCATTAGAGGTACTCATTTCAGTTGAAATAAGTAATGCACATATACTCGTTTATCAACATGCTTTCCCTTCTATGCAGGATGAACAAGGTCTTTCAACTCATGAAAAGGGGCTCTTGAAGATGCGTAACCAAATAGACCTAATGGAGAAAGCTAGTCTTGAACCCAGTAAATGGATCATGCAGGGAGAGGTAACTGATAGCATGTTTTGGAAATGAGACATATTTCTGACTCACAATATTGTGCTAGTAATAGTTAATTACCATTGCAATTGTGTTTTTTTAAACGAGTTCCTTTTGTAGGTTGATGCTTCCAGGAGGCCCAAAAATAGTGCCCTGGAAGTGGATCTTGATTTTGAGCATAATGTAAGACCTGCCCCAGTAATCACGGAGGAAGTCACAGCTTCTCTCGAGGAGATGATAAAGAAAAGAATTGCGGAGGTAATATTTTTCTGGATATGTCACTACGTTCATAACTGGGTCAACACTCAACAGTAGTATACCGGGAAATAGTAGAGTGAAATTGTGAGTTCTTTCGTTATTTCGTTTTGTGACTCTGCTAGTAATATTGAGATAGCTTCTCTTGTTTCCTGACAGGGTCATTTTGATGATGTTGAGAAGCCTTCAACCTTGCCGTATAAAGCTCCAAAGCAGCAAAGGGAGATGGTATGGTTTTGATCGGGTGCAATAACTAGAATTCTTTCGTGATAACAGTATGATAATTGTGTGATTCACTATTGTTGCTATATTTCAACAGGATGAAAACAAGAGCAAAAAGGGTCTTGCTGAACATTATGAGGTCTGTATTGTCTTACTATGATCTTATTTTAAATCCAAACAAGTTGGTAGATAGGATCAGTTTTAGTATGGTTCATCCACTAACTGATTCTTTTGCTCTTCCAGGATGAGTTTAAGGAAAAAACTGGCATTGCACCTGCCACACTTGCTATTTCAGATGAACTGAAGAATGAGGTGAGCAATCAATTGTTTTTACTAGAAAACCCGAGTGACATTGGATTTACCTATCATATGATTACAGTTTTATTCTGCTTTTGTTGGTCTTAATTGTTGTGCAACATCTGATACATTATTTGTGTTGGATTGAAAGATAATGTCTGTTAAAGAGCAAATCTTGCATTTTCATGTTCCCTGCTTGTCCTGGCAACTGTAGTGTCAATATATTCATCATCACTTTTTCGTGGTGCACAAGATGCTTGTCATATTACGAAGTACAATTTTAATACCGATGCTCAGTGATGGTTTATTGCCATGCAATGGATATGAAGTTCACTATTGGAATTTTCGGTGTTAGAAAAATACTCCATTTTGTAATGAATGAGAAGAAATGGATTGCTTCAGTCACTATATGCGATACGTTAAGCATGCATATCGCGCAGGTCACACTTGATACTTTACAGTTATCTTTTTTTTTAAAGTGCCCTTGCTACATTAGCCAACTTGATTTTATGCTTCTGTTTCCTGCAATCTTTCCACCGGTGCTATGTGCATATGTTCTCTTTGTCTTTATGATGGTATCAACTATCAGTCTGGCTATGAGGATATTTTTGTGTTACCAAAGTGATACTTCCTGATTCTGACTAACTTCTTATTCAACTCAGGCAAATGATTTGTTTAAGAGGATATGCTTGAAGTTGGATGCGCTCTCTCATTTCCACTTTGCCCCAAAGCCGGTATGTGATAGCTCTCTATTAGACAGCGTCGTATAATACCTAAAGTTTGCAATTTTTGGTAAGAAGGACAAGTGTTGTCTTTTCAGGTCATTGAGGATATGTCTATACAAGTTAATGTACCTGCTCTAGCAATGGAAGAGGTACCACAATCATTGTTTTTCTCTCGTGAAGTTATTCTATTTGAGAGTATTTCATTCATGTAATGACTTGTCTTCCTTGCAGGTTGCACCTGTAGCTGTTTCAGATGCCGCAATGCTCGCTCCTGAAGAAGTTTTTGAAGGGAAAGGTGATATTAAAGAAGACGCGGAGCTTACACAAGCTGAGCGCAAAAGAAGGAGAGCCAACAAGAAGAGGAGATATGCAGGTATTTTTTTCTCTATTAGGTCTTTGGGGTTTCGCTCGCCTCGACGGCTTTTGAAAAGTCCTCCCAAGAAACAATGAATCCTGCTGTCTACTTCATCACCAGAGTAGTTCATGGTTGTATTCAGTTGTATTAGTATATTGGAAGATTTGGAGTAGCGCAATCTCAATGGACTGAATTGTGTTGGCAACATGACAAAACCTGCTACTTTGCCATGCAGAATCGCACAAGGAGAGGCCAACCAAGCTGCGGAAAGAAAACTCAGTTGCGAACATATAGGAGGCTGCTGCTTGCATGCTGTTGCAAACCTTTGGAGTTTGGTGGGGAGGTTCGCCCCCAACAGTCGTGATCTGATGCCTGGCCTGCAAAGGCTCTGATGTAGCCAGTTTTCGAGCTTTCATGCAGTGTAAAAGCATTTCTTTCTGGAATTTCGAGTAGCGGGGTTAGCAGTGATGGAAAGAAATGCATGTAATTCGTCAGGTACGTTGAATAGAATTGAACTCTTGCGACGAAAAATGTCATGCACTATATTGGTTAAATGCATCGGTGTGTGCTTCCGGCACTCAAAAGCCAAATTCAACCCAGAAACTGAGAAATGTAATACAAAATTTGACCAAATTTCAATGCAGATACATGCTGTGTACCTCCAAGTAGTTAAAAATTGAGAATTTTTTTTACCACTTATACGAGGCCGTTGTGTACCACTGAGCGCGAGCATCATTCATAACCATCGTTGCCTAGGGCATCTCCGACGCCGTCCATTAAAATGGACACGATGGATTCCCCAGGGCATCTCCAACGCCATACATCAAAATGGGATCAAATTAGGGATGTACACGTCTAGAAGTGTCCGCAGTTGGTCTAGCGGAGAAGCCACCTGTGCGTGCCCCCGCTCGCGCCCGTTGCTCCCTGGCAGTGCCTGCCTACGCGCGGCCTCGCCCCGCCCGCTGGCTCCTTCCCCGGCGGCCCACTGCGCCCCGGCGAGTCCCTGCCCCTGCCTCGGCCTGCTGCTGCACATCGCCCACTGCGCCCCGCCTTCGCCGCCCACCGTCCCCCCTCACCCGCGGCCCTCCTCCTCGCCGGCGGCCACCCGCCCGGGGCCGCCACTGGCCGTGGCCATGGCCTCGCCGGCCCTGCTGGGCGAGCGCCTGCCCAGGGCCTGCGCCCGACCCCAGGGGCTCCGCCCGTTAACCCGCCCCGCTGGGTTGGCCTTGTGCCACTGCCAGCGGGCCCCACGCCCCCTTTTTTCTGTAAAAAAAGTTGTTTAAAAATATATATATTTAATAATAATATAATAAATTAATTAATTGTTAATTAAGTTAATTAATTAGGTTTAACTAAACTAATTGCTAGTTAATCTGTTTTTACTTAAAACAATCAATGACAGGAGGCCCCACCCCCTATTGACTAGTCAAATGTTGACTGGTCAACTGGGACCCCTGGACCCACATGTCACCCTCTGGTACACTTATGTGTACACAGATCTGGGTGCACCTAGCATTTACTCTTTATTTTCGAATTAAATTAAATTGCAGAATATCTTTAAATCTTCGGAAAATCATAGAAATTAATCCGTAAGTTGGATGAAAAAGTTTTCTACATGAAAGTTGCTCAGAACGACGAGACGAATCCAGATATGCAGTCCGTTCATCTGTCACACGTCCCTAGCATAGCAAACGTTGAACTTTTCCCCTCCAGTTCATTTGTTTGACAGACGTCCGGAATCGGGAAAACTTTCCCGGATGTTTCCCCCTTCGCCAGTATCACCTAGCACCGCGTTAGAACACGTCTAGCTTTGCCCATTGTCATGTTATGCTCTTGCTTGCTATCTATTTACTGTTTCTTCCCCCTCTTCTCTCCGGCAGACCCCGAGACCGATGCTGATGTCCCTGTGATCGACTACGTCGACGACGACCCTTCTTCTTGCCTGAGCAACCAGGCAAGCCCCCCTTTGATCATCCCAATATCGCCCATTCTATACTCTCATGCTTGCATTAGATTTTGCTACTATTATTGTTTGCTCCTATTTTGATGCATAGCCTGCTTTTGTACCTGCTTTTTGTTACCTACCTGCTTATCCTAAACTGCTTAGTATAGGTTGGTTAGTGATCCATCAGTGACCCCCACCTTGTCCTTGTTGCCCCCTGCTTCATCATCGACGCCTCGATCGACGTGATCGACGACCAGAGCCCGACACCTCACATCACATCACGCCCCTTTAGTTGCTCGACTCTGCAGAGCTACTATCGAGTGCCGAGGGTGATCCCTCATAACGCACTCCTGATGATAATTCTATAGTGTAGCTATTCGGTCATGGTCATCGAGGGTGATTTCCTCTTTCACCATTCCCGATACGGCTCTGTCGTTCAACACCTCAAGTGTGAACCTCGAGGGTGGTCCCTCTTACGTTCACCTTGATGATTACATTGAGTGAAATCCACCGAGGGTGATTCCTCGGGTTTTCCCCTTGATGTCTGGACACACGGTTACAATGACTTTACTTGAGACCTTGGTGAAAGTCGGGCGGGCCCAGAGAGCACCCGCAAGATAATGACGTGGCACGGCCGGGCATTCTGAGCCCTTGCCGTAAGTCCACGAGACGGGGCGACGGGGTCACTTTCGATCGTGAGTCTCTGCTCGTCTCCGCAAGCTAATAGTACACTATGGTTTGGGTATTTGTTCTGAGTTGGCCTCTGGCCTTTACGCACTAACCACCACGCGAGAATAGATATGGGCCTCGACGTCGCAGTATCAGCCGAAGCTTTGTCAGACGTCCAGTTCAGCAGTGCGGCACGGTCGGATCATGCTGGCCATCCGAGGCGGTGCTGGTATTCACCCTGCGCGCAACGAACCGGAGTGCTGCGGGCGATGGGCCCAAGACCCCAGAGTGCTTAGGATGTAGACCGGCGGGGACCTCTCTGCTGAGCCTAGGTCGGGCTGCGACGTGTTGATCTTCCGAGGGCGGGCATTGACCCCAGAAAGGTGTGTCCGGCCAGAGTGATCGAGTTGGGTAACGTGGTGCACCCCTGCAGGGAAGTTATATATTCGAGTACCGTGTCCACGATAATGGACGTTCAGACTTATATCCTGATCTTATACAACTACAAATGGATACTTGAGATATGTGGCTCCGAGATTGCTTTATCGCAGGGAGTCGAGGAAGGATCTCTGGGCATTATTGTTACAACATGCTTGTTAAATATTAAACTGCTATTCTTTACTCTTCTACATGCTGCAAGATGCTCGGAGCTGCGTGAAGATGCTAGTCTTCGATAGGCTAGGCTTTCCCCCTCTATTCTGGCATTCTGCAGTCCAGTCCACAGATACAACCCTTCCATTTGATACAAATGCATACTTAGTATAGATCTGATGCTTGCGAGTACTTTGGATGAGTACTCACGGTTGCTTTGCTACCCCTTTTCCCCCTTCTTTCTTCTTTCCGGTTAATGCAACCAGATGGTGGATCCATGGAGCCAGATGCCACCCCCGCTGACTACTACTACTACCCAGAGGGTGTCTTCTACTACATGAAGACCGCCGACGACCAGGAGTAGATAGGAGGTCCCAGGCAGGAGGCCTTGCCTCTTCAATCGTGTTGCTTTTGTGCTAGCCTTCTTAAGGCACCCTTGTTTAACTTATGTCTGTACTCAGATATTGTTGCTTCCGCCGACTCTTGTGTATCGAGCTTATGTATTCGAGCCCTCGAGGCCCCTGGCTTGTAACATAAAGCTTGTATTATTTTATTTGTGTCTAGAGTTGTGTTGTGATATCTTCCCGTGAGTCCCTGATCTTGATCGTACACATTTGCATGTATGATTAGTGTACGATTGAATCGGGGGCGTCACAAGTTGGTATCAGAGCTGACTGCCTGTAGGATCCCCCCTTTCCAACTCCTTGGCCGAAGTTGAGTCTAGTCTTAAAAAAACGGTTTTACTAACATGGCTGTGTGGCTTACGGGGCCACGTCGCCAATTGGGTGGTGTCGGTGTCAAAACCGGCGGATCTCGGGTAGGGGGTCCCGAACTGTGCGTCTAGGCGGATGGTAACAGGAGACGAGGGACCCGATGTTTTACCCAGGTTCGGGCCCTCTTGATGGAGGTAAAACCCTACGTCCTGCTTGATTAATATTGATGATATGGGTAGTACAAGAGTGGATCTACCACGAGATCAAGGAGGCTAAACCCTAGAAGCTAGCCTATGGTATGATTGTTGTAATGTATGTTGTGTCCTACGGACTAAAGCCCTCCGGTTTATATAGACACCGGAGAGGGCTAGGGTTACATAGAGTCGGTTACAATGGTAGGAGATCTACATATCCGTATCTCCAAGCTTGCCTTCCACGCCAAGGAAAGTCCCATCCGGACACGGGACGGAGTCTTCAACCTTGTATCTTCGTAGTCTTGGAGTCCGGCGGACGATGATAGTCCGGCTGTCCGGACACCCCCTAGTCCAGGACTCCCTCAGTAGCCCCTGAACCTGGCTTCAATGACGATGAGTCCGGCGCGCATAATGTTCGGCATTGCAAGGCGGGTTCCTCCTTTGAATAATCCATAAAAGATTGTGAACACCTGGATAGTGTCCGGCTCTGCAAAATAAGTTCCACATTCCACCGTAGAGAGAATAATATGTGCACAAGTTCAATCTGCTGACGTATTCTGCGGCATGACGTCACACCACTACCAAGCTTTTTACTTGAATCATTTTTTATTATACCACCTCAGCGCGTTTAGCGAAGCGGTTTCCTTGGCACGTCTTGTCGAAGCAGAGATCGTGTTCCCCTTATTCTGGGATTCTCATCAATACGGACGTGGGTAACCCAACCGCGCCATTGATGGTGGCGCTTGGGAGATAAGCGAGTTTTAACACGCCGGCGGGGACGTATAATCTTCGTCCGCCTATATATAAGGGGATAAGGATCCGCCTTTTTACCTACGCCTTCTTCCTCCTTTGCTTATCCATCTCCGCGCACTCGAGCTCCAGCGCCCAAGTTCGCGCATCTCATCTCAACCTTCTCCGACCATGTCCGGAGCGGGAGGTAAATGGTTGGCCTCCACCGTTAAGGAGGAGCACATCGCCAAACTGCACATCACCGGATACCTTTCCGGCGACATTGCGCACCGGCTGCCCGACAAGGGGCAGCTCATCCCCACCCCCAGGCCCCATGAGAGGGTCGTATTTCTCCCCCATTTCCTCCGCGGACTGGGCTTTCCACTTCACCCCTTTGTCCGGGGGCTCATGTTCTACTACGGCCTGGATTTCCATGATCTGGCGCCGAACTTCATCCTCAACATCGCGGCGTTCATCGTCGTGTGCGAGGCCTTCCTCTGCATCCATCCCCACTTCGGCTTGTGGCTCAAGACCTTCAACATCAAGCCGAAGGTAGTGAAGGGCACGCAGGTGGAGTGCGGAGGCGCCATGTTGGGCAAGATGCCCAATGTCCTCTGGTTCGAAGGGGCCTTCGTGGAGTCCGTCAAGGGGTGGCAGTCGGGGTGGTTCTACATCACCGAGCCGCGCAACCCTAAGTGGGCGGCGGCCCCCGAGTTCAGATCTGGTATTCCTGTGCAGCTCACCTCCTGGAAAGAGAAGGGCTTGCTATGGGGTAGTTCGAAGGAGCTGACGGGACTCCAAGCCTGTATCCAGAAGCTGGTGAACAAGAAGCTCAGGCTTGTTAATGTGGTCCAAGTCATGCTCGTCCGCCGGATTCTCCCATGCCAAGAACGGGCATTCAACCTATGGGAGTTTGATCCGGCACAGCACCAGGCACTGAGCGGGCTCTTCGACACGACGTACGAAGGCGCATGGAGGGTGCTGTTTAAGGGCGCCGAAGCCCCCGCATCCGCGACGGAAGATCGCGGATTTCACTCGCAGCGTCCAGCTGACGAGGTAAGTGATTCTACCCCTTTACGGGACACTTGTTGTTAATAGTTCGACCCTAAGCGGGTTTGAATCTCCCTTTTCCTTTGACAGGAATGGATGAAGAAGGCCGAGCAGCTCATCTGCCCGGCTCCCATGCCAGAAGACCCAGTGGACGCCCGTCTAGCGGGGTTGCTGGTTCCGGCACCGCATGTTGTGCCGGAGAAGAAGGCCAAGAAGGTGGCCACGGGTACTCGAAAGAGTTCCCGTTTTCAGGTGTCTGACGACTCCGAGGCGTATTCCTCCCCCGAAGATGAGGAGGAGGAAGAAGACTCTCTCCTGGAGGAGGGAGAGAGAAAGAGGAGGGCCTCCCCAGCAGGGGAGGCCGAAGGGTCCAAGAGGGGAAGAACTATTCCCCTGGACCGCTCCGCCAACACCAACATTGGCGATGAAGAGTGGCCCTCAAGGGCCAGGCCTCAGGCGAGATCGTAAGTATCCGGATTCCTGAATGATCTGCAATTTCTTTTGTGTCACATAGTGTCCTTCTAATGCCGCATACTGCCTGCAGTCCGGCCGACGATGATCTCCCTGCTTCGTCGAGCGGGTCGTTGGCTGCGTCGGATGTGGATTCCATTCCGACTGCCTCCACCCCTCGCGCCGCTGAGGACGCCGAGGTGGGATCCCGGGAAGGGACCCATCAGGAGGAGGCTCCGGAGGTGCCGCAAGGCAGCCTCCCGGACTTTGCGCCGGACTCTACGCCGGAACCTGCAGTGGTTCCAGAGTCCGGCAGGCGGCCCCTTCACAAGAAGGGCAAGACCATGACACCGGCGACCCCTGTCCAACCGGAGGCGCCGGACAACTTGTTGGAGGCGCTCAAAGGCGCTTCCATCGAGGAAGAACACCGCACTATCATGAGTGCGGTGATTCAGAAGGTTCAGCTCGCCAAGAGCGGGTTGACCGAAGCCTGCAACAGCCTTCTAACAGGCTCTGAGGTAAGAAGTTAAAATTATGTAATGTAATTATTGAGTAGACTCGCTATGTATTATCCTGTGCGCTGAAAACTTTGTTCATATGCGCTAAGCAACGCTTGTTTGATTTAAAATATTACCTTCTGTGCGGCCGTTTATAAAATCTGAGAGATGGCAAGTCGTCGGCTTCAGCCCCCAAGCCACGAGTGTTGGGGTGTTCGGGATAAACTTGAGCACTCTTGTTCCCATTATTGGGTCCATCTAGGGAGGCGCTCAACACAATGAACAAGGCAACCAGACTTATAATGCTTGAACACTCTCACTTAGCCATAGAATTCTATAATTTTAAATTTCGACGAAGCCCCTGGTATTCGGAAGACCGAGTTGGGGGCACTATCCATGCCTTGGCCGGACATTATCCGGTTCTTCGCTTGACGTGGCATAAGTCTTTAAGGACTCGAAAAGACCTCTCGAATAGCGACCAATCTCTCGCCTTATCATGACAGTCAGTTTTAGCTTTCTCCACTAAGGCGCTCGCCCAGCTCAACCGGGGCGCAATCGCAGTGGTTCTCCCAGTGCCACCTTAGCCGACAGAACGGAACGTAAGGTACCAAAACGCGGGAGCCAGGCAAACCCAACTATTGACCCAAGACATGATTCGGAGCCGATTCATATAATGCTATAAGTTCGGGGTGCCGCACTTGTGAAAGTGTTCGGACTTATCACACCATAATGCGGGGAACATAAGCCCCTGGTGTATTCGGTGGTACCAAAATATATGGGTGCAAGTTGTCATTAGTGAACATATATGTAAAGTAATGCAATAACAGGCAAAAAGTGCTGCATTATGTGTTCGAGCAATTCTGCTATGAGTGCGGAATGATACAAATAGTGCGGTAAGCAAGGGATTGGACTAATTAAACATGTCCCCCTCTAGGGGTGGGCTGCGGACTGGTGTATATAATCAAATTTAATGCTCGTAATGGAGACCACCTGAGTGTTCATCGCAGCCTTCTTTCTTCCCTGGCTGTTGCATCGTGAGTTCGGCGGGTTCACCGCCGGACAGGGCCTCTAGTGAACGGAGTCCTGTGTATACAAAGAAGGAAAATAATAATAAAAAAGAGTGACACACTTGTGAGCCCCTGGTGTGGTCGAGCCGCACTCTGGGTCTGTTGTGGTCGTGCCCCTCCCCCTAGGCCCATGGTATCTCCAGAGCGTAATGATGTACGCGGAGGGTTGATTTTGCAATTATGCAAGGGCTGGGGTTGGGGCCGCATTGCTACGCGTGCTCGGATCGTGCCAGGTGGTCTTGGTTGATGTTGCTTCGGGCGCGTTTCGCCGTATCCGGCCGTTTAACGGTCGGACTCGAAAATTGCCTTAAAAGGCTGCTCTGTACTTCTGCCGCGAGAGCCGCTGTGTGTTCCTCCGTTCGGAGGGAGCGTTCCGTATTTCCATTGACCGTGATGACTCCACGAGGGCCTGGCATCTTGAGCTTGAGGTATGCGTAATGCGGCACCGCGTTGAACTTTGCGAACACGGTTCGTCTGAGCAGAGCGTGATAGCCCCTGTGGAACGGGACTATGTCGAAGATTAACTCCTCGCTCCGGAAATTATCCGGGGATCCGAAGACCACTTCCAGTGTGACTGAGCCTGTACAATTGGCCTCAACACCTGGTATGACGCCTTTGAAGGTCGTCTTTGTAGGTTTAATCCTTGAGGGGTCTATGCCCATCTTGCGCACTGTATCCTGATAAAGCAGGTTCAGGCTACTGCCGCCGTCCATCAGGACTCTTGTGAGGTGAAATCCATCGACGATTGGGTCTAAAACCAATGCGGCGAATCCGCCATGGCGGATACTGGTCGGATGGTCTCTTCGATCGAAAGTGATCGGGCAAGAGGACCATGGATTGAACTTAGGGGCGACTGGCTCCATCGCATATACGTCCCTTAGTGCACGCTTCCGCTCCCTCTTGGGTATATGGGTTGCGTATATCATGTTTACCGTCCGCACTTGTGGGGGGAAACCCTTTTGTCCTCTACTGTTCGGCGGTCGGGTCTCTTCCTCGTCGTCGCTGTGCCGCCCCTTGTCATTGTTTTTGGCAATTAACTTGCCTGCCTGCTTGAATACCCAACAATCTCTGTTGGTGTGATTAGCTGGCTTTTCAGGGGTGCCGTGTATCTGGCATGAGCGGTCGAGTATTCGGTCCAAATTGGACGGACCCGAAGTGGTTCTTTTGAATGGCTTCTTCCGCTGACCGGGTTTAGAGCCTCAGAATCCGGCGTTAACTACCGTATCCTCCTTGTCGTCGCCGTTAATGCGGCGTTTATTTTTGCTTCGACGTGACCTGCCATTGTGGTCCTTAGTGTCCGGACTACCAACATTTTTACTGAGGTTGTTGCTGCGAGCTAGCCAGCTATCCTCTCCTGCACAGAAGCAGGTCATTAATGATGTGAGGGCTGCCATGGATTTCGGCTTTTCCTGTCCTAGGTGCCGGGCTAGCCACTCGTCGCGGATGTTGTGTTTGAAGGCTGCGAGGGCCTCTGCGTCCGGACAATCGACGATTTGATTTTTCTTGGTTAAGAACCGTGTCCAGAATTGCCTGGCCGATTCGTCTGGCTGCTGGATTATGTGGCTTAGGTCATCGGCGTCTGGTGGCCGCACATATGTGCCCTGGAAGTTGTCGAGGAATGCGGCTTCCAGGTCCTCCCAACACCCAATTGACTCTGCGGCCAGGCTATTAAGCCAGTGCCGAGCTGGTCCTTTAAGCTTGAGCGGGAGGTATTTGATGGCGTGGAGATCGTCGCCGCGGGCCATATGGATGTGAAGGAGATAATCTTCGATCCAAACCACGGGGTCTGTCGTGCCATTGTAGGATTCAATGTTTACGGGTTTAAACCCTTCAGGGATTTGATGATCCATTACTTCGTCAGTGAAGCATAGCGGGTGTGCGGCGCCTCTGTATTGAGCAATATCATGATGTAGCTCAAGGGAGCGTTGTCTGCTGTGTTCAGCCCGGCCGGAGTTGTTGTATCCGGCTCGACGGTATTCGTCGTGGGTCGTGGGGCGCCCACGTGATCCATAGATAGATCTGGATTGTCTTGCCTTATCCTCCAATATGTCCTGCAAGTCCGGCGCGTTCCCTCGTGGCTTCGTACTTTTCGAGCGATGCCGGGGTACGGTCTTGATGGAGGGCCTGGATGCCTCTCTGTCGCGACCACGGGGTGGTCGGTCGGCCGTATTATGCGCTGGTGATGAAGGTATGTATGCTTCCTCCTCTAATCGGGGGAGCAACTTGCGTTTTGGGTAGCTTTTGGAGGGGCGTTCGAGTTCATACTCTTCGGCCGCAAGGACCTCGGTCCATCGATCGGCCAGCAGGTCTTGATCAGCTTGAAGCTGCTGCTGCTTTTTTTAGGCTATTTGCCGTGGCCATTAGCCTGCGTTTGAAACGCTCTTGTTCGACGGGATCCTCGGGCACGACGAATTCGTCGTCGTTGAGGCTTTCCTCGTCTCCGAAGGGAGGCATGTAATTATCATCCTCGACCTCTTCGTCTGCCGCTCTCTCGCGAGGGCTTGCTTCTGCATCCTCCTGCGCTGAATCTTGCTGGAGGGGATTGTCTTCAGCATTGTCTGGGGTGTTATTATCTCTTGTGCCGGAATCTCCATTCTTGCTGTGGCGGGATTAAGAGCGGCGCCGCTGACGTTGGCGCTTGGGCTGTTTCTTTAAGGAATCTGCCTCCGCTGCTTCTTCGCTGTCCCCATCTTTTGGGGTGTCCACCATGTATATGTCATATGACGAGGTGGGCTTCCAGTGCCCTGTAGGCGTTGGTTCTTGCTCGTCTCCGGCATCGTCGTCCATACCATCGATGTCTTCGGAGTCATAGTCTAGCATGTCGGTTAGATCGTCGACAGTGGCTACAAAGTGGGTGGTGGGTGGGGTTTGAATTTCTTCATCGTCCGCATCCCAACCATCCTGGCCATAATCCGGCCAGGGCTCTCCGGATAGCGAGAGATGCTTTAGCGAATTTAGAATGTCGCCAAAGGGCGAGTGCTGAAAGATGTCCGCAGCGGTGAACTCCATGATCGGCGCCCAATCGGATTCGATTGGCAGGGGCGCAGGAGGTTCGGAGTCCGGCAGGGAGTCCGGCACCTTGGAGTCACGAGCTTTATAGGGGACAAGGTCAGTGTTCGGCTCCATCGCCGCTGAAGTTGCAGCCCCCGAGGCGGTGTCCAGCCACCGGTCCTCGATCTGGGCGATCGGCTCCGGACTAAGGGCCGGAGCGGATTCATGTGCGGCCACCAAGGCACTGTCCGGCGGCAGAGCTAAATCATGCCCATCATGACAGTACGGCACGCTCGGCTGTGGCTCGAGTCCGTCAAAGATCAAGTCCCCGCGGATGTCGGCCGTGAAGTTTAGGCTTCCGAACCTGACCTGACGGCCAGGGGCGTAGCTTTCGATCTGCTCCAGATGGCCAAGTGAATTATTATTTTTTTTGCATCGATGGCCAAGTGAATTAGCCCGCAGTGCGAAGCCGCCGAATACGAAGATCTGTCCGGGGAGAAAAGTCTCACCCTGGACGGCGTTGTTGTTGATTGAAGAAGCCATCGAGCCTATCGGTGACGACACAGAGGAACTCTCAATGAAAGCACCAGTGTCGGTGTCAAAACCGACGGATCTCGGGTAGGGGGTCCCGAACTGTGCGTCTAGGCGGATGGTAACAGGAGACGAGGGACAGGATGTTTTACCCAGGTTTGGGCCCTCTTGATGGAGGTAAAACCCTACGTCCTGCTTGATTAATATTGATGATATGGGTAGTACAAGAGTGGATCTACCACGAGATCAAGGAGGCTAAACCCTAGAAGCTAGCCTATGGTATGATTGTTGTAATGTATGTTGTGTCCTACGGACTGAAGCCCTCTGGTTTATATAGACACCGAAGAGGGCTAGGGTTACACAGAGTCGGTTACAATGGTAGGAGATCTACATATCCGTATCGCCAAGCTTGCCTTCCACGCCAAAGGAAAGTCCCATCCGGACACGGGACGGAGTCTTCAATCTTGTATCTTCGTAGTCTTGGAGTCCGGCGGCCGATGATAGTCCGGCTGTCCGGACACCCCCTAGTCCAGGACTCCCTCAGGTGGTATTATGATCTTTTACTCCTCGTCTATACTCTAGGATTCTGATCTCTCTTCTATTCGGGTTAAACGATTTCGTTAACTCTAACTCTAGGTTCTCGTAAACACTTTCTCCCGGAGAGCCCCTCACTCCAGACGAATTGCTTGGTGCACCAAAAGATCCTGAAGATAGTCTCCGAAGTTTTCCTGAGGCCCTTGTGTCTTCGCCGTTGCAATCCCTACCACTATTGGTTATTTACCAAGAATAGTTCTAGGTCATGTCTACATAGTTCTCGAACCCGTAGGGTCCGCACGCTTAACGTTACGATGACAGTTTTATTATGAGTTTATAAGTTTTGATGTACCGAAGTTTGTTCGGAGTCCCGGATGTGATCACGGACATGACGAGGAGTCTCGAAATGGTTGAGACATAAAGATTGATATATTGGATGGATATATTTGGACACCGGAAAGGTTCCGGATGAGATTGGGACTATACCGGAGTTCCGGGAGGTTACCGGAACCCCCCGGTAAGTATATGGGCCTTATTGGGATTAGTGGAAAGGAGGGAGAAGGAGCAAAGGAGGGCCCCCCCAAGCCCAATCCGAATTGGGAGGGGGGCCGGCCCCCCTTTCCTTCTTCCCTCCCCTCTCTTCCTTCTCTCTCCTACTCCTAATAGGAAAGGGGGGCCAAACCTACTTGGAGTAGGATTGCCCCCCTAGGGCGCGCCTCTCCCCTTGGCCGCCCCCCTCCTCCTCTCCCCCTTTATATACGGGGAGGGGGGCACCCCTAAGACAGACAAGTTGATCTTCGTGATCGTTCCTTAGCCGTGTGCGGTGCCCCCCTCCACTATATTCCACCTCAGTCATATTGTTGCGGTGCTTAGGCGAAGTCCTGCGTCGGTAGAACATCATCATCGTCACCACGCCGTCGTGCTGACGGAACTCATCCCCGACACCCTCCTGGATCGGAGTCCGGGGATCGTCATTGAGCTGAACGTGTGCAGAACTCGGAGGTGCCGTACGTTCGGTACTTGGATCGGTCGGATCGTGAAGATGTACGACTACATAAACCGCGTTGTCATAACGCTTCCGCTTACGGTCTACGAGGGTACGTGGACAACACTCTCCCCTCTCGTTGCTATGCATCACCATGATCTTGCTTGTGCGTAGTAAAATTTTAAAATTACTACGTTTCCCAACAGTGGCATCCGAGCCTAGGTTTTATGCGTTGATGTTATATGCACGAGTAGAACACAAGTGAGTTGTGGGCGATACAAGTCATACTGCTTACCAGCATGTCATACTTTGGTTCCGCGATATTGTTGGATGAAGCGGCCCGGACCGACATTACGCGTACGCTTACGCGAGACTGGTTCTACCGACGTGCTTTGCACATAGGTGGCTGGCGGTGTCAGGTTCTCCAACTTTAGTTGAACCGAGTGTGGCTACGCCCGGTCCTTGCGAAGGTTAAAACAGCACTAACTTGACAAACTATCGTTGTGGTTTTGATGCGTAGGTAAGAATGGTTCTTGCTAAGCCCGTAGCAGCCACGTAAAACTTGCAACAACAAAGTAGAGGACGTCTAACTTGTTTTTGCAGGGCATGTTGTGATGTGATATGGTCAAGACGTGATGCTATATTTTATTGTATGAGATGATCATGTTTTGTAACTGAAGTTATCGGCAACTGGCAGGAGCCATATGGTTGTCATTTTATTGTATGAAATGCAAACGCCCTGTAATTGCTTTACTTTATCACTAAGCGGTAGCGATAGTCGTAGAAGCAATAGATGGCGTAAACAACAACGATGCTATGATCGAGATCAAGGTGTCGCGCCGGTGACGATGGTGATCACGACGGTGCTTCGGAGATGGAGATCACAAGCACAAGATGATGATGGCCATATCATATCACTTATATTGATTGCATGTGATGTTTATCCTTTATGCATCTTATTTTCCTTTGATTGACGGTAGCATTTTAAGATGATCTCTCACTAAAAATTATCAAGAAGTGTTCTCCCTGAGTATGCACCGTTGACAAAGTTTTTCGTGCCCAGACACCACGTGATGATCGGGTGTGATAAGCTCTACGTCCATCTACAACGGGTGCAAGCCAGTTTTGCACACGCAGAATACTCAGGTTAAACTTGACGAGCCTAGCATATGCAGATATGGCCTCGGAACACGGAGACCGAAAGGTCGAGCATGAATCATATAGTAGATATGATCAACAAAAAGATGTTCACCATTGAAAACTACTCCATCTCACGTGATGATCGGTTATGGTTTAGTTGATTTGGATCACGTGATCACTTAGATGACTAGAGAGATGTCTATCTAAGTGGGAGTTCTTAAGTAATATGATTAATTGAACTTAAATTTATCATGAACTTAGTCCTGGTAGTATTTTGCAAATTATGTTATAGATCAATAGCTCGCGTTGTTGCTTTCATATGTTTATTTTGATATGTTCCTAGAGAAAACTGTGTTGAAAGATGTTAGTAGCAATGATGCGGATTGGATCCGTGATCTGAGGTTTATCCTCATTGCTGCACAGAAGAATTATGTCCTTGATGCACCGCTAGGTGACAAACCTATTGCAGGAGCAGATGCAGACGTTATGAATGTTTGGCTAGCTCAATATGATGACTACTTGATAGTTTAGTGCACCATGCTTAACGGCTTAGAATCGGGACTTCAAAGATGTTTTGAACATCATGGACCATATAAGATGTTCCAGGAATTGAAGTTAATATTTCAAGCAAATACCCGAGTTGAGAGATATGAAGTCTCCAATAAGTTCTACAGCTGCAAGATGGAGGAGAATAGTTCTGTCAGTGAGCATATACTCAAAATGTCTGGGTATAATAATCACCTGATTCAACTGGGAGTTAATCTTCCGAATGATAGCGTCATTGACAGAATTCTCCAATCACTGCCACCAAGCTACAAGAGCTTCGTGATGAACTATAATATGCAAGGGATGAACAAGACAATTCCCGAGCTCTTCACAATGCTAAAAGCTACGGAGGTAGAAATCAAGAAGGAGCATCAAGTGTTGATGGTCAACAAGACCACTAGTTTCAAGAAAAAGGGCAAAGGGAAGAAGAAGGGGAACTTCAAGAAGAACAACAAGCAAGTTGCTGCTCAAGAGAAGAAACCCAAGTCTGGACCTAAGCCTGAAACTGGGTGCTTCTACTGCAAGCAAACTGGTCACTGGAAGCGGAACTGCCCCAAGTATTTGGCGGATAAGAAGGATGGCAAAGTGAACAAAGGAACATGTGATATACATGTTATTGATGTGTACCTAACTAAAGCTCGTAGTAGCACTTGGGTATTTGATACTGGTTCTGTTGCTAATATTTGCAACTCAAAACAGGGACTACGGAGTAAGCGAGCACTGGCCAAGGACGAGGTGACGATGCACGTGGGAAACGGTTCCAAAGTCGATGTGATCGCGGTCGGCACGCTACCTCTACATCTACCTTCGGGATTAGTTTTAGACCTAAATAAATGTTATTTGGTGTTTGCGTTGAGCATGAATATGATAAGATCATGTTTATTTGCAATACGGTTATTCATTTAAAATCAGAGGATAATTGTTGTTCTGTTTACATGAATAAAACCTTCAATGGTCATACACCCAATGAAAATAGTTTGTTGGATCTCGATCGTAGTGATACACATATTCATAATATTGATGCCAAAAGATGCAGAGTTAATAATGATAGTGCAACTTATTTGTGGCACTGCCGTTTGGGTCATATCGGTGTAAAGCGCATGAAGAAACTCCATAAAGATGGATTTTCGGAATCACTTGGTTATGAATCATTTGATGCTTGCGAACCGTGCCTTTTGGGCAAGATGACTAAAACTCCGTTCTCTGGAACAATGGAACAAGCTACTGACTTATTGGAAATAATACATACCGATGTATGCGATCCAATGAGTGTTGATGCTCGTGGCAAGTATCATTATTTTCTGACCTTCACAAAATGATTTGAGCAGATATGGGTATATCTACTTGATGAAACATAAGTCTGAAATAGTTGAAAAGTTCAAAGAATTTCAGAGTGAAGTGGAGAATCATCGTAACAAGAAAATAAAAGTTTCTACGATCTGATCGTGGAGGAGAATATTTGAGTTATGAGTTTGGCCTTCATATAAAACAATGTGGAATAGTTTCACAGCTCACGCCACCTGGGACACCACAACGTTATGGTGTGTCCGAACATCGTAACCGCAATTTATTAGATATGGTGTGATCTATGATGTATCTTACCGATTTACCACTATCGTTTTGGGGTTATGCATTAGAGACAGTTGCATTCACTTTAAATAGGGCACCATCGAAATCCGTTGAGACGACGCCTTATGAACTGTGGTTTTGCAAGAAACCAAAGTTGTCGTTTCTTAAAGTTTGGAGTTGCGATGCTTATATCAAAAAAGGTTTTCAACCTGATAAGCTCAAACCAAAATCGGAGAAGTGCGTCTTCATAGAATACCCAAAGGAAACTGTTGGGTACTCCTTCTATCACAGATCCGAAGGCAAAACATTCGTTGCTAAAAATGGATCCTTTCTAGAGAAGGAGTTTCTCTCGAAAGAAGTGAGTGGGAGGAAAGTAGAACTTGATGAGGTAACTGTACCTGCTCCCTTATTGGAAAGTAGTTCATCACAGAAATCAGTTCCTGTGACAACTACACCAATTAGTGAGGAAGCTAATGATATTGATCATGAAACTTCAGATCAAGTTTCTACTGAACCTCGTAGGTCTACCAGAGTAAGATCCGCACCAGAGTGGTACGGTAATCCTATTCTGGAAGTCATGTTACTTGTCCATGATGAACCTACGAACTATGAGGAAGCGATGATGAGCCCAGATTCCGCAAAATGGTTAGAGGCCATGAAATCTGAGATGGGATCCATGTATGAGAACAAAGTATGGACTTTGGTTGACTTGCCCGATGATCGGCAAGCCATTGAGAATAAATGGATTTTTAAGAAGAAGACTGACACTGACGGCAATGTAACTGTCTATAAAGCTCGACTTGTTGCGAAAGGTTTTCGACAAGTTCAAGGGGTTGATTACGATGAGACTTTCTCACCCGTAGCGATGCTTAAGTCTGTCCGAATCATGTTAGCGATTGCCGCATTTTATGATTATGAAATTCGGCAGATGGATGTCAAAACTATATTCCTAAATGGATTTCTGGAAGAAGAGTTGTATATGATGCAACCGGAAGGTTTTGCCGATCCTAAGGGAGCTAACAAAGTGTGCAAGCTCCAACAATCAATCTATGGTCTGGTGCAAGCCTCTCGGAGTTGGAATAAACGCTTTGATAGTGTGATCAAAGCATATGGTTTTATACAGACTTTTGGAGAAGCCTGTATTTACAAGAAAGTGAGTGGGAGCTCTGTAGCATTTCTAATATTATATGTGGATGACATATTGTTGATTGGAAATGATATAGAATTTCTGAATAGCATAAAAGGATACTTGAATAAAAGTTTTTCAACGAAAGACCTCGGTGAAGCTGCTTATATATTGGGCATTAAGATCTATAGAGATAGATCAAGACGCTTGATTGGACTTTCACAATGCACGTACCTTGATAAAGTGTTGAAAAGGTTCAATATGGATCAGGAAAAGAAAGGGTTCTTGCCTGTATTACAAGGTATAAAGTTGAGTTAGACTCAATGCCCGACCACTGCAGAAGATAGAGAGAAAATGAAAGGAGTTCCCTATGCTTCAGCCATAGGCTCTATGATGTATGCAATGCTGTGTACCAGACCTGATGTGTGCCTTGCTATTAGTTTGGCAGGGAGGTACCAAAGTAATCCAGGAGTGGGTCACTGGACAGCGGTCAAGAACATCCTGAAATACCTGAAAAGGACTAAGGATATGTTTCTTGTATATGGAGGTGACAAAGAGCTAGTCGTAAATGGTTACGTCGATGCAAGCTTTGACACTGATCCGGACGATTCTAAATCGCAAACCGGATACGTATTTTTATTAAACGGTGGAGCTGTAAGTTGATGCAGTTCTAAACAAAGCGTTGTGGCGGGATCTACATGTGAAGCGGAGTACATAGTTGCTTCGGAAGCAGCAAATGAAGGAGTCTAGATGAAGGAGTTCATTTCCGATCTAGGTGTTATACCTAGTGCATCAGGACCAATGAAGATCTTCTGTGACAATACTGGTGCAATTGCCTTGGCAAAGGAATCCAGATTTCACAAGAGGACCAAGCACATCAAGAGACGCTTCGATTCCATTCGGGACCAAGTCCAAGTGGGAGACATAGAGATTTGCAAGATACATACAGATCTGAATGTTGCAGACCTGTTGACTAAGCCTCTCTCACGAGCAAAACATGATCAACACCAAGACTCCATGGGTGTTAGAATCATTACTATGTAATCTAGATTATTGACTCTAGTGCAAGTGGGAGACTGAAGGAAATATGCCCTAGAGGCAATAATAAAGTTATTATTTATTTCCTCATATCATGATAAATGTTTATTATTCATGCTAGAATTGTATTAATCGGAAACATGATACATGTGTGAATACATAGACAAACATAGTGTCACTAGTATGCCTCTACTTGACTAGCTCATTGATCAAAGATGGTTATGTTTCCTAACCATAGACATGTGTTGTCATTTGATTAATGGGATCACATCGAATGATGTGATTGACTTGACCCATTCCGTTAGCTTAGCACTTGATCGTTTAGTATGTTGCTATTGCTTTCTTCATGACTTATACAAAGTTCCTACTACTATGAGATTGTGCAACTCCCGTTTCCCGGAGGAACACTTTGTGTGCTACCAAACGTCACAACGTAACTGGGTGATTATAAAGGTGCTCTACAGGTGTCTCTAAAGGTACATGTTGAGTTGGCATAATTCGAGATTAGGTTTTGTCACTCTGATTGTCAGAGAGGTATCTCTGGACCCTCTCGGTAATACTCATCACTTAAGCCTTGCAAGCATTGTAACTAATGAGTTAGTTACGAAATGATGTATTACGAAACGAGTAAAGATACTTGCCGGTAACGAGATTGAACTAGGTATTGGATACCGACGATCGAATCTCGGGCAAGTAACATACCGATGACAAAGGGAACAACGTATGTTGTTATGCGGTTTGACCGATAAAGATCTTCGTAGAATATGTAGGAACCAATATGAACATCCAGGTTCCACTATTGGTTATTGACCGAGAATAGTTCTAGGTCATGTCTACATAGTTCTTGAACCCGTAGGGTCCGCACGCTTAACGTTACGATGATAGTTTTATTATGAGTTTATAAGTTTTGATGTACCGAATTTTGTTCGGAGTCCCGGATGTGATCACAGACATGACGAGGAGTCTCTAAATGGTCGAGACATAAAGATTGATATATTGGACGGATATATTTGGACACCGGAAAGGTTCCGGATGAGATTGGGACTATACCGGAGTTCCGGGAGGTTACCGGAACCCCCCGGTAAGTATATGGGCCTTATTGGGCCTTAATGGAAAGGAGGGAGAAGGAGCAAAGGAGGGACCCCCCCAAGCCCAATCCGAATTGGGAGGGGGGCCGGCCCCCCTTTCCTTCTTCCCTCCCCTCTCTTCCTTCCCTCTCCTACTCCTAATAGGAAAGGGGGGCCAAACCTACTTGGAGTAGGATTGCCCCCCCTAGGGCGTGCCTCTCCCCTTGGCCGCCCCCCCTCCTCCTCTTCCCCTTTATATACGGGGAGGGGGGCACCCCTAAGACAGACAAGTTGATCTTCGTGATCGTTCCTTAGCCGTGTGCGGTGCCCCCTCCACTATATTCCACCTCGGTCATATCATTGCGGTGCTTAGGCGAAGCCCTGCGTCGGTAGAACATCATCATCGTCACCACACCGTCATGCTGACGGAACTCATCCCCGACACCCTGCTGGATCTGAGTCCGGGGATCGTCATCGAGCTGGAAGTGTGCAGAACTCGGAGGTGCCGTACGTTCGGTACTTGGATCGGTCGGATCGTGAAGACGTACGACTACATCAACCGCATTGTCATAACGCTTCCGCTTACGGTCTACGAGGGTACGTGGACAACACTCTCCCCTCTCGTTGCTATGCATCACCATGATCTTGCGTGTGCGTAGGAAACTTTGAAAATTACTACGTTTCCCAACATCTGCATCCTCATCTCTTATCAGGGCAAAAGCAAAGAATGTAGTCTGTAAGTGGTTGTTAGTTCCAACAAACACCCCAAGTGGCATATGGTACTTGTTGGTCTTATATGTTGTGTCAAACGTTACGCAGTCTCCGAAGTCCTGATACGCCCCTCGGCAGCTTGCGTTCGCCCAGAATATGCTCTTAACTCTGTCGGACTCATCGAGTTGCATGTCACAGAAAAATTCCCGGTTTATAGCTTTCATCTCCCTAAAGAAGTTGACAGTCTTTAGGACATCGTCCACATCATCAATCCTTGAATTCTTTGCTTTCCTGCATATCAAAAGTTCATTGAATAATGCATGTTGAACTGGCGTCAGGTCATGCGTTGCGTGATATGTTTGTACTGACAGAGGAAAAAATACGGAGACGGTTTATGGGAGGAGAACAAGTTTGTACTTACAGGTTAATCAGGTCTTTGGCATTCATTTCGAGGAAGTAGCTACCAGGGTCATCACCGCCCAGTATGCTCATGATTTGCGCGTGTTCAATGCCTTTGAACTGCAGGTACTTGACGTACTCCAAGATTGTTTTGTCAAAGTTTTTGTGGGAGTGCAAGAAGACAAGCATTTCTGCGGTGATCTGTAGCATGTGGTTGTGTTCCCAGACTATCTCTTTTACGACAAATGTTCCATCTTTTTCCTTCTTCAGCCTCATTTTAGCCCCATAGTTAGTTCTGGCTGTCGTATTGTTATGCTGTCTATTTGCTTCAGACACCTTTGATTCATAACTCCATGGCACGTGCAATAAAGGTAGGCTCTAGTCTTAAACTTGGGGCCTTCCCTGACAGCAAAACCAGCGTGCTTTGCATATACATTGTAGAAGTTCTTAGTTTCTTCAAAAGTTTCAAACCTCATCTCTAGCCTTGGCAGAACATAAGCTTCAATATCAGGTGGCTGCACACAACAGTGACCAAACAAAAATGTTAGATGGGGTGGTCACATCACCATGGTATGGACTGTGCTTATGTTTTTTTTTCTTTTCTATATGGATACTTACATGTGTATAGCTCTGTGCTGCATCTGGTGTTTGTTGTTCTCCCTGGTTTATGGGCGCTGGTGGTGTCACCCTTGGCACATGCAGCAATGCATCTCTTGGAGTGAGCAACGTTGACGAAGATCTCCGTCTTTCGTTGTACGACTGTCTCCCCTTAGATTCATTGTGAGGTTGTTCCTGTCTATGTGGCTCATATCTTGTACCTTTGAACCTGCTATATTGGCCAAAATTTCTGTCTTTTTGCCCTGGTCTTTCCGTTGCAACTGCTCTTGCAGCACGGATGGTTGATGTTGATGGAGCGACTGGTGGAAGCTTTGTTTCAACCCATCCACGGCTTCCTATCCTTGGCTTTTTGCATGCACTGGGGAAGGAAAACATTTGTTGTTGGTGATATTGTTGGCCTTGTTGCAACCCAGCAGCGGCAAAGCTTGCATTCCCAAATATTGGTCTTTGCTGTATAGAAGAACCTGTCCGTGCTTCTGATGTTTGCGGTGTATCTTCAAATCTGCCTGTACTGTTGAAATATCTAGGCGGTATTTCTGGTGTTACCCAACCAGGTGGTGCCCCATATTTGTCCGGCTCATGAAATTCTTGCTGCGTGCGCCGCCTTGCATGCTTCTGCAAACAACATTCAACAGTTTTGAGATTAATCTGGTTCGTTCTCAGCCGAACTGATGAACGTTGATGCTCAAACACGGATGTACTAATGTATTGTTTCTTCTACAACTTATGCAACTACAGTAGAAGAACTCGTAGTTTATGTATCATTGAACTTACTGTGTAGATGTGGCACTCTCTTATCACTATATACTTGGACTGACACATATTTTTTTAAGTTTTTTTTACTTGAACTGAAGATAGCATATTAGATGCACTGACCGTAACCTCGACATCCTAATCGTGCATCAATGCATCTACATTACAAGTACTGCCAGTTTATGTATCACTGAACTTACTGTGTACCAATTTTATATTATTATTTTCAGTAACAGTTTTGTTAATCGTTTGAACTGACGCAACTACATGACTTGTACTCTTTAGAGATAGCAACATACAACTTTTCAGTGGTAGCTGAACCTTTTGTCACTATCTACTTGGACTGACGCATATGTTTTTAAGTTTTTTTACTTGAACTGAAGATAGTGAAAGTGCTAGTATTGACTAGAGGGGGGGGGATGAATAGGCGATTTTTATGGAAGTCTTCAAAACTTGGAAGTTTCGAAGACAAACAACAGAAACAACCTAATTGATATGCAGCGGAAGATAAACTACCCTAAACAAGCCATAGTCAAGTATGTAGCGATGTGAAAGTACATGACTAATAGCAGCTAGGTAGTAAGGATCAAGATGGAAGATAGTGTGAAGCCAATCAACAATAGTAGTCAAGCAGTGAAGTCAAACAGATAAACAGATAGGCAATGACTTCATGAAGACAAACTTAAGTAAGGTTGGAAGGGATAGAACCAGTTGCTTGTTGAAGACACAGGATTTGTTGGACCAGTTCCAGTTGCTGTGACAACTGTACGTCTGGTTAGGGAGGCTGAGATTTAACTCAGAAGACCGTGTCTTCACCTTATTCCCCTTGAGCTAAGGACACCCAGTCCTCGCCCAATCACTCTGGTAAGTCTTCAAGGGAGACTTCCAAACCTTCACAGACTTCGTTCACCGGCAATCCACAATGACTCTTGGATGCTCAAAACGCGACGCCTAACCGGCTGGAGGATTCATAGTCCTCAAGTGTAATAAGTCTTCAGGTCACACAGACAGAAAGACTTCAGTGATGGCTAACACTCTTTGGCTCTGGGTGTTTGGGCTTTGTCCTCGCAAGGATTTCTCTCTCTCTCTCAAATGCTTCGAGGTGGGTTGCTCTCAAATGACAAAAGCCGTGCACAAACTCTGAGCAGCCACCAATTTATGGTGTAGGGGGTGGGCTATTTATAGCCACTAGGTAACCCGACCTGATTTGTCCAAAATGACCCTGGGTCACTAAGGAACTGACACGTGTTCCAATGGTCAGATTTCAAACACACGCGGCAACTTTACTTGGGCTACAAGCAAAGCTGACTCATCCAGCTCTGGATAAGATTTGCTCTCATTGTCTTCGCTCGAAGACATAGGATTTTGGTTGAGCATCACTTCAGTCACTCTGACTTAGTTCACTTGGACCCCACTTAACAGTTCGGTGGTTCCTATGACTCAACAAAGAAGAAAAGGAAACAACGAAACCACACAGTCTTCGCGCTCCAAAGTCTTCACACAATGTCTTCTCATGTCATAGTCTTCAATATGAATATCTTCTCATACCACCATTGTCTTCAATGTCTTCATACATTTTTAGGGGTCATCTCCAGTAGGTAAACTGAATCAATGAGGGACACTACCTGCGTTATCCTGCAATTCTCACAAACGCATTAGTCCCTCAACCAACTTTGTCGTCAATACTCCAAAACCAACTAGGGGTGGCACTAGATGCACTTACAATCTCCCCCTTTTTGGTGATTGATGACAAACTGGTTGAAGTTTTCAACGGGGATAAAGTATGTGAAATTGTAAGGATAGGGAATTGTCTTCATAAGTTGCAAGGGCTCCCCCTGAAGATGTGCATATAAGTAATTTACTTTTGGATTGCAAATGCACATGGCAGGTTGTACTTGTGGAGATCCACTTCAACTTATGAAGCTAATTCATCATGCATGAAATGATATAGCAAGTAATATGACATGCATAATGAAAAATGGACGTCTGCAGAATGATCTAACTGCGGAAGTTATCATCACACATGCGGAATTTATCATCGCATCATAGTAAAGCAAATAAGTAGCAGAAGTAGCAGACGACCATCAAGTTTAGGTGTTACAACTCAAGGAACCAAATGTTTCAAAACGCAAGAGTTGTAAGCACGCAGCAAAATATAATGCAACCGCCCATATGAACCCGCTTGAATACTATCAACTCATACGCTTCTCCCCCTTTTGTCAGTGATGACCAAAAAGGTTGAAGACATAGAGCATCTACTCGTCATGAGTAGGTGAAGCAGCTGGGTCGTTGTCGTTGGTTGGCGGTGCTGAGGAACTTGGTGCAGTGTCGATGCGCGCAGTAGTAGTTGGAGGTGGTGAAGTAGCGTCATCTTCATCATCGATCACTCTGGCATTAACTGTCGCCGCGTAAGAAGAATATTCAGAGTCTTCAAGAGATGGAGTTCGACGCAGGGTAGCAGTCCTTGGAGGAGTGGAGTCGAATTGGAATCTTTCATTGAAGCCATCATCTTGAAGATCAGCTTCAGCACTGAGCAAGGTCAAACTCTTCCATGATCTTCGGCAAGTTTCATGAGTAACAAAGGCATTCTTGGTGGCAAGGTTGCGAATGCGATTGACATCCACCAAGAGGCTTTGCATTTGGCGCTTGAGCTAGAAATGATGCTTATCCTGCTTCTGATGAAGAGCCACAAGAAGCTCTCGGTCATTGAGAACACGAGAACGCTTCTGAGGCCTTTGCGCAATGGTGCTTTCAGTGGCTTCAGTTGGCGCTCTGTGAGGCAGACGGGCGTTACCAGCCAGTGGATAGAATCTCGTTGCTGTTTGAACACCTTCAATAGGCTGAGTGAATCTTTGCTGCTCAATGTTCTGAAGACAAAGTGGCGTCTTGGCAGGGTCAGAGTATACAGCATCAACTGACATATCAACCTCGGGTAGAAATATTATGTGATTGCGAGCAGAGGGCTGATAATTGACAGATGAGTGTCGCTTGATGAGGCGCATGACCCATGGAGCATAAAACTTCAGACCAAATAGGTCAGAGCCGGAAGCAGCAAGTTGCCTTATGAAGAATTCCTGAGTGTTGAGGCTGATGCCATTGAGAATGTAGAAGACCAAAGTCTTCATAGCTCCTTCAAGCTTGGCCGCTGATGAGTGTCCCTTGACTGGCCATAGAGTTCGCCTGATGATATGATAAATGGTGCGAGGCAGATACTCAAGGTCTTCAACAAGGAAATGTGTGGGATACTCAGCGTCAGATGGCAAGGGCTTCATCATGCTCAGCATCTGGCTCATATTGGGTTCTGGCTTGTGAAAGATGCTCTCCACAGCATTGCGGTGTAGCTGACAGTTAGGCTCATACAGTTCTCCAGGAGTGGCTAGCCCAGTAAGCTCGATGATATCCATAGCTTTGGCTTCATGATGAACATTTCCAGTCATCCACTCGAGAACCCAAGTCTTGATGTCTCTGTAGTAGCCGCGAATGTGCAGAGTGGCATAGAATTGAAGCAATAGCTCTTCATTCCAATGTTCCTTGTCTATCACAAAGTGGAGCAGACCAGCATCACGAAAGCAGTCAAGTGCTTCTTCTAAGCACAGCAGTCCAGCAATAGCTTCAGTGTCAAGGCGCATATGGGGGAAAATGAGCCCTTGATCATATAGCACGCATGAGTAATAGCTTCTCTGCTGATAGCTCCAGAATCGATCTGATGAAATTCTTGGCTTGGAGTAGGGGTTCTTGGCGCTGTCAAAGAAGGTATTGTGGCTCTTGAATCCATTGGCATTGAAGGACCCGAGGGAGTTGGCAGTACCTGGAAACCGTGGCAACCTGGGCTTTGGCTTCTGGACCTGAGGCCGATGCTCAACATGATAGTCAAATTGGGGTCCTGAGGCAGAAGGCAGAGGCACCAGAACGGGCCATCGGACAGTGACAAGCTGACCGTGATCGTATGCTTGCTCAATAGTGTGAGGCCTTGGTGGCGGAACAGGAGCAGGGGCAACATCAGAGGAGTCAGGCTGCACGACAGGTGTTTCAGGAGCAGTTGTCATATTTGCTTCAGGTGCAGCATCCTCATTGGTGTCAGGTGCAGCAGTCTCATGAGCTTCAGGTGCAATATCCTCATTGGCGTCAGGAGCAACATCCTCATTGGTTTCAGATTCAGTGGCCACATTTGCTTCAGGCACATTGGCCTCATTGGTTTCAGGCACAGTGGCCTCATTGGTTTCAGGGACACTGGTTGGTGCAGGCTCCACATTAGCGTCAGCCATGACTACGTCACTGGCTTCATTGGCGTTGGTGGTGGAAGCCTCAACATTGTCAACCTCCTCTTGATGAGCAGGAGGGTCGGGCACAGGCACGTTCAGATCATGAACTGCTTCTTCTTCAATCACTGGGGGAGTTGGGACACGTACTTCTTCTTCATTTTCTTCGGCTGATGCAGCCGGAATGTCTTTAGCAGCATGTGCTTCAGACTCGGAGACGTTCACTGTTGGAGCTGGTTCAGAAAATACTTGGCGTGCAACAGGTGAACATTGCACTTCTCCTTCGGGAACGCTCGACAGAGGGACTTCAGGCCTTTGTCCTCTGCGAAGCCTGCGAAGTGCTGGCTTCAAGTTAGGAGATGGAGTTGGCTGGGCCTGAAAGTCTTCACCCTCTTCTTGCACTAGGGGTGTAGCTTGTTGTTGTTGTTGGGGAGTACTGGGAGAGTCTTGGTGTTGTTGTGGGTGATCAGCCCACGATGCATCCTGAGCAATTGGCGTCAATGGAAGACCAATGCTGATGAGTTTGCTGTTCGTTCGAACAGGCAATGATACCAAGTCGTTTTCAATCTGAGGAAGAACTTCATCATCATTTACATTGTCATCTTGACCAATGTCTTCAGCAGCGGTGGGTTCAACTGCTGGAATATATTCAGCCACATGAGCCTCTGTGGTAGCAGGCTCATGGACAACCATCCTTCGTTCTTGTTGTACTGACACAGGGCGAACCACAGAAATGGGTTCAACGACTAAGGGCTCTGTGGAAGCAGCCCTAGTCTTCTTGGTCTTGCGCTTCTTCTTGGAGGGAGCGGCATCAGAGGCTTTAGTATGCTTTCTCTTTTGAGCTTTAGCCTCTGCAGCCCTTGTCTTCTTCTGCTCTGAAGCAGTTGTGGTGACCTTTGGCTTCGAGCCAATCATGCTGCTTGGGAAGATAATGCGTGGGGCTTCTTGGCTTGAGGGTTCAGGCTGATCAGCAGGGCGCTTGTTCTTCCTTTTTGCATCCATCCTGGGATCAATGCCAGGACGACCAAGTGACTTGCGCTTCTCAGCCTCATTGTAGGCAAGCATACACTTGTCAGCCAAAAGCTTCATGCGTTCTCGAGAGCCCTGAGCTTCTTGGCGTTTCTTGAGAAAAGCTTCCTTAAGCTCATTCAGCATGACCTTGAAGTTGCGGACGTCTTGAACACTTAGCTTGGCCACATGCTTCTTGAATTGAGCCTTCTCAAAGTCAATCTTGTTCTCGAGCTCAACTATGCGCTGAGCCAGGGCTAGCTCAGAAGCAATGGCGCCATTGAAGGCGACACTGAGGCCAATGGGAAGCTATAAGTCTTCAAAGCTGACGTTGGGGGTGTCGAACCACTCATCAATGAAATTGTGAATGATGGCCACATCAAATAGAGGCAGGTTGCTGAAGATTTCTGCTTCTTCTTTGCTCTTTATCAGCTGCTCAAGAGCGTCATCAGCAAGATCTTCATCACTTGATAGATCAATGGGTTCGTCATGCAGAATTGCGGCAGGAGTCAAGGCTCTTTGATCAGATGGTCTGACAAGTTGCTTCTTCTCCGTTCTCCTGGAGACACGGGACAGATCTTCAGATTGCACACTGGCTTCAGGAGGTGCAGTGGCCAGTGGCTTTGCACGCAAAGTCTTCGGAGGTGCAGCTGAGGTTGAAGCCTTAGACTTCTTTTGCTTCTGCGGCTTTGTAGGAGGAGCAGGGGCTTCATTAGAGTCAGCACCATTGTCAGAATGATCTACTCTGGCGCCTTGGACCATGATGTAGGTGATGAGGCCGTCAAGGTTGGCATAGGGGTCAATGACATTGGGATTAGCTTCACGGGAGCCATCAACACGGGGAGCAGAGGGACCTGGGTTGAAGTCCAAACCCAAAGCCTTCTTGTTCTTCTTGGCCGAAGCCACAACAAACTGATAGTTGCGCTTGAAGAGAGAATCGTCACGACACCATAGTAGTGAGGTGGGATCTGCGTTCGCTGGCTGTGGCCCACGGACCATACAAGGGTAGAAGCCTTGTTCAATGGCTTCAGCTCGGCTCTTGGGTTGAAGGCCTTGATAGAGGATATCGCCCCAAGGTCTCTTGATGGCATGCTTCTCTGCATATTCCTTTGTGACAAACTTATACTTGAACCACTCCTCAGCCCAATATCGTCGAATCCATTGGATTCGCGTCTTCCTCTGATGATAATTCTCTTCAGGATCTGTCTTGTACATTTCTGCTAAATCATCAGGCAGATCTTTAGATGTACCTTCTCTGCGCTTTCTGCCACCCTTCCTTGCTGATTTTTCTGTTGCCATGAACTTCAAGCTGAAAGGCTTCAATACGTTCAAAGGCTTCAGAGATTTGCGCTTGCTGGTCAAGCAGGAACTGGCTTCAGGAGAATTTATATGATGCTGTAAGTATTCTGTAAACGAATGCAGACTATGAGAACCAAGGGATTCTCCCACGGACATGTACCTGTGACAGCATTAGAGATGCGAGGGAAGGGGAAGAGGTCATATGCATTCTCAGAAGATTTTGAAGATAAATCAGTTTGAAGACATTGACCTCATGTTGCGAAGACATTCACTTATATAGGTGAGTTGGTTCCAGATTTGTACCAATCCGTGAATAAGTACAAGTGAGGAATCAAACTAGAAGAAATCTAAGTGAATCGACTAAGCAGTATGAGATGCAGACGGAATAGATCTAGCTTTGAATAGACAGAAATTACTTTCGGTAAACAGGATGAATCTTGAAGATCAAAAAGGTGGTAAAAATAGAGTTATAATTACCGCACGAAGAACTGCTAGATGGAGGAAGAGGAGACCGAGCAGTTCAGTCCACCGTGCCCTAACTTGGAGACGGAGGACACCTACGGCGACGGCGGAGAGGACGATGTCCACGGCCGGCGTGAGGACGGCGTCGGAGAAGTCGCGGCAGCTAAGCGCTTCGTTGCCGGCGTCGTCGCGAGCTAGCGGTGGCGCTAGGGTTTTGACGGAGGTGGAGAGGTGGAAGAAGGATTTCTTTACCGCAGGGGGACAGGTATTTATAAGTAGGTGAGAGACACAGCGCAATTACGCTGGTGCCCCTGGCGGTTCACATTGAGGGGCACGTGGCAAGCATGCAACACAATCAGGGTTGTCCCACGTTCCCACGCCCGCCAGGCATGTCGGAGAGTTGTTCCGGCTTCTCCGGATTTCAACAGTAAAGATAAGCCATTTAAAACAGGTTTAATGTTTGTCTCTTTGCCTTCTGCTGACTAGGACGCAGAGAAGACATTCGACAGTTTCAATAGAATGCATATGATCTGGACAGATAGATTTTGAGATAGTAAGCATAGAGAGGTTAGGGTCCGATCACATTCACTTAGTTCAAAAGATCCAATCTTGAAGACATAGCTATAAG
>NC_041389.1:269865823-269966050 GCF_002162155.2 Triticum dicoccoides
AGCAATCAAATCATCATAGTGCAGAAAGTCATGAAGACAAATTGAAACTGAAGACAAACCAAATGCGAAGTCATTGCAATATAACGCCTTGAGTGAAACACTTCAAACAAGAAAAGTTGGTGGTGGCGTTACCCACCATATAGGAAGTATTAGACCCAGACACGGCACACAATTATCGTGACGCTCCGAAGTCAAATTCCATGTTAATATGTTCACACTCAGAGTGTAAATCTTCATTGATTGAAGATATACCTTACTTTGTGTGTTGCACATCTAAGTCATCAACATGCATAAGTGTTAGGATGTGTGCCTGATCACAGGACATTAGAGGATTCTAAGATATTTAGCTCACACCGTAACTTGCAAAACCTTTTCTCATCCAAGGGCTTTGTGAAGATATCTGCCAGTTGCTCTTCAGTGTTGACGTGAATGATATCAATATCTTTCTTCATAACATGATCTCTGAGAAAGTGATGACGAATTTCAATGTGCTTTGTCTTCGAGTGTTGGACTGGATTGTTGGCTATTTTGATGGCACTCTCGTTGTCGCAGAAGAGAGGTACTTGTTTCAGGTTGATGCCATAATCCTTGAGAGTTTGCTTCATCCATAGAAGCTGAGCACAACAGGATCCAGCAGCAATGTATTCAGATTCAGCAGTTGAGAGTGATACACAGTTCTGCTTCTTCGAAGACCAACAAACAAGTGATCGACCAAGAAAATGACATGTGCCAGATGTAGACTTGCGATCCACCTTGTCACCAGCATAATCAGCATCCGAGAATCCAACCAAATCAAATCTTGAGCCCTTGGGATACCATAATCCGAGTGTTGGGGTGTAAGCCAAATATCGAAGAATTCGCTTCACAGCTAAGTGATGCGATTCCTTTGGTGCCGCTTGGTATCGTGCAGACATGCAAACACTAAGCATAATATCTGGCCTAGATGCACATAAATAAAGCAAAGAACCAATCATGGAGCGATATACCTTTTGATCGAACTCTTTACCATTGTCGTCGTGACCAAGATGGTGTTTGGCTGGCATTGGCGTCGTGTAGCCTTTGCAGTCTTCCATTCCAAACTTCTTCAGACAATCTTTGAGGTATTTCTCTTGAGATATGAAGATGCCATTCCTCTGCTGACGAATTTGAAGACCAAGGAAGAACTTCAGCTCACCCATCATAGACATTTGATATTGCTCTTGCATCATGTACCCAAACTCATCACTGTACTTCTGGTTAGTGCAGCCAAAGATTATGTCATCCACATATATTTGGCACACAAACAGTTCACCATCATATGTCTTCGTGAAGAGAGTGGGATCGAGGGATCCGGGTTTGAAGCCTTTGCTCTTCAGGAAGTCTTTGATTGTATCATACCAGGCACGAGGGGCTTGTTTGAGGCCATATAGTGCCTTGTTTAGCTTGTACACCATATCAGGATGTTTTGGATCTTCAAAGCCAGGTGGTTGAGCGACATATACTTCTTCTTCAATCTTGCCACTCAGAAATGCACTCTTTACATCCATTTGATATAGCAAGATATTGTGATGATTAGCGTAGGCTAGCAGTATACGAATAGCTTCAAGCCTAGCAACAGGAGCAAATGTTTCATCGAAGTCAATTCCTTCAACTTGAGTGTATCCTTGAGCCACAAGACGTGCATTATTTCTGACGACTTGACCATACTCATCTTGCTTGTTTCGATATATCCATTTTGTTCCAATAATGTTATGCTTGCGAGGATCAGGTCGCTTGACTAGTTCCCAAACATTATTCAGCTTGAACTGTTGAAGTTCTTCTTGCATGGCTTGAATCCATTCAGGTTCCATAAAAGCTTCAACAACTTTCTTGGGTTCTGATATTGACACAAATGAAAAGTGCCCACAGAAGTTTGCTAGTTGTGTTGCTCTTGATCGAGTGAGCGGACCAGGTGCATTGATGCTGTCAATTATCTTCTCTATTTGAACTTCATTTGCAACATGTGGATGAATAGGACGAAGATTTTGCTCTGGATGACCATTGTCATCATTGGGAGGATTGTCTTCGGACTGAGCATTGTCTTCAGGTTGATTTGGTGCAGAGATGATGAGTTCCTCTTCAGGTTGTGCTTCAGAGGGCATGATTTCACCAGTTCCCATCAACTTGATTGCCTCGTTTGAAGGAGCTTCATCCAGTGTACTTGGCAGGATCTCTCTCTGTGAACCATTGGTTTCATCAAATTTCACGTCCACAGTTTCAACGATTTTGTAGAGATAAAGGTTGAAGACTCTGTAGGAGTGTGAATCCTTTCCATAGCCAAGCATGAAGCCTTCGTGAGCCTTAGGTGCAAATTTTGATTTGTGATTGGGATCCTTTATCCAGCATCTTGCTCCAAATACTCTGAAGTAACTGACGTTTGGCTTCTTGCCAGTAAGCAGCTCATATGATGTTTTGTTCAGAAGCTTATGAATGTATACACGGTTGATGATGTGACATGCTGTATCAATAGCTTCAGGCCAGAACTTTCTTGGTGTCTTGTACTCATCTAGCATTGTTCGAGCCATCTCAATGAGGGTTCTGTTTTTGCGCTCAACAATGCCGTTTTGCTGAGGTGTGTACGGAGCAGAGAACTCATGAGTGATTCCCATTGTATCCAGATACATATCAAGTCCAGTGTTCTTGAATTCAGTGCCATTGTCACTTCTGATGTGCTTGATCTTCACACCATAATTGTTCATTGCTCGATTCGTGAAGTGCCTGAAAACACCTTGCACTTCAGCCTTGTACAGAATTATATGAACCCATGTGTATCTTGAGTAGTCATCAACAATGACGAAGCCATAGAGACAGGCAGTTGTTGTGAGGGTGGAGTAGTGAGTAGGTCCAAATAATTCCATGTGTAACAGCTCGAAGGGTTGAGATGTTGTCATGATTGTCTTCGAGGGGTGCTTTGCCCTTGTCATCTTTCCAGCTTCACAGGCACCACACAGATGATCCTTCTTGAACTTGACATCTTCAATGCCTATGACATGCTTCTTCTTGACAAGTGAGTGTAAGTTCCTCATGCCAGCATGTCCCAGCCTTCGATGCCAGAGCCAGCATTCTGAAGCTTTTGTGAGAAGGCATACGACAAGCTGTGGACCTGCTGAGAAATCTACCATGTACAGATCATCTTTTCGATACCCTTCAAAGACTAGAGATTTGTCAGATTCCATTAGTACAAGGCAACGATATTTGCCAAATATCACAATCATGTTCAAGTCACAAAGCATTGAGACAGACATTAAGTTGAAACCAAGGGATTCAACAAGCATCACTTTATCCATGTGTTGATCCTTTGATATTGCAACTCTACCTAGACCCAATACTTTGCTTTTACTAGTGTCAGCAAATGTGATGTGACTCTTGTCGGATGGACGTAAGGTTGAGCCCATGAGAAGACTTCGATCACCAGTCATATGATTTGTGCATCCACTGTCCATAATCCATTCTGAAGCTTTTGGTGATGTACCCTACAGTGCAGTTAGGAGGATAGGCTTCACACAAGTGTTGTGAAGCATATGCATTTGATACATATAGGGACATTCACAGCTTATATCAAAGTTAGGACATAGTATGACTGATAAGAAATTCAGATGAAGTATATAGAATGACATTTCATCGTGCGTCCTCAGTGAGTTTTAGGTCCCCAGCAATAGTATTGGACGCCATTTATTGCCGGCTGGAGACCATTTTCTACAAAAGAGAGTTAGTTCTTCTTTGCCACCCACATCTTCAGTGGGGGCTTAGAAGCAATGAGTCTAAGTGCAGCATCTGAGAATTTTGGCTTTGAAGCCCTAGCAAATAGCCTTGCAGGAGATGAATGATACTCATATGAATAAGCAAAAAAGTTCTTAGTCCTATGAACATAGCGGTTCGAAGATACACGCTCATATTCATAAGTCTGAGCATGATTTCCCTGCAAAACATTGGCGTTAGGGTGACTCATGTGAGTCCTGTATCTGTATGAAGCCTTTGGGCCATATGAAGCTATAGGTCTGGGGTTTGTCTTCTTCCTTGGTGGTGTCATGACGACATTCACAGGAAGACTCTCAATGTACCGCTTAGGTACCCAGATCTTCTTCATAGGTGGTCCATTCCTGCAGTTAGTACCAATGTACCTGGCAAACACTTCACCATTCTGATTCTTGAACAACTTATAGTTTGCATCAAAGGACTCATCAATGATAATAGGATTAGCACAGGTAAAGCTAGACAAGGTAGATGGATCTACTGAAGGTTCCTTTGCAGCAACCCATGTGGTTTTGGGGTACTGCTCAGGTTTCCAGTACGAGCCATCACAGCTCATTTTCCTTTCGAACCCAACACCCTCTTTCCTAGGGTTTCGGTTCAAAATCTGCTTTTTGAGGACATCGCAGAGAGTCTGATGTCCCTTCAAACTTTTGTACATCCCTGTTTCAAGCAATGTCTTCAACATAGCATTTTCATCAGCAACAGCAGTGGTATCCTCCGCAGAGGGGTCAGTGACCACATCAGTAGGTGAAGACAATGAAACAGTAGCAGCAGTGGAACATTCAACAACAGATGTAGCGTTATCACGCTCAATGCATTTTAGACATGGTGGTTCAAATCCATCCTGAGCGGAACTGATCTATTGAGCGCGAAGTGAATCTCGCTCCTTCTGAAGATTTTCATAATCCACTCTTATCTTTTCAAGGTCTAGCTTTCTTTGAAGACATTCAGAAGAAAGCTTCTCATGATCAGATAAGAGAGCATTAAGTTGATCTTGAAGGGCGTCAAACTTAGCATGAAGTCTCTGAAGACTATCAGCCAAAGCTTTTGACTGATCCATTTCCTCACCCAACATATCATCGCTCTTACTAAGCATGTCTTGAACCTTTTCCAAGATTCTTTGTTGTTTAGTGGCAAGGGAAGCAAGCTTGTCATAACTAGGCCCAAATTCATCACCTGATTCATCATCACTAGATTCAGAGAGATAGCATTCAGTTACCTTATCACCCCTTGCCATGTGGCACGCTGAGGATGAAGATGATTCAGGTGCAAAGGTCATTTCCTTGAGAGATTCCTTGTAGTCCTCAAACCGCGGATCATGACGAGTGCGATGACCTTCGTAAACATTAGAGAGCCGGTCCCAGATTAGCTTCGCGTGATTGAGGTGCATAACATTCCTGAACTGATTTCTGGACAAATGACAGCAGATGACATCCTTTGCTGTGAGGTTCAGTAGCGTATACTTGCGAATGTCATCAGCCTCTGCCATCTTGCATAGATCAGTGAGTCCAATCTCAGTGACGGTCCATAGTTTGATATCCTTGGACATGAGTAGCTTCTTCATCATGGCCTTCCATCGGGGATACTCATGACCGTCAAAGGTGGGACACGATATGTTCCTCAATCCTGCAGTTGACATAGCTGAAACTCTAGGTGGTTAAACCGAATCACACAGAATAAGGGAGTACCTTGCTCTGATAGCAATTGAAAGTGCTAGTATCAACTAGAGGGGGGTGAATAGGCGATTTTTATGAAAGTCTTCAAAACTTGGAAGTTTCGAAGACAAACAACAGAAACAACCTAATTGATATGCAGCGGAAGATAAACTACCCTAAACAAGCCATAGTCAAGTATGTAGCGATGTGAAAGTACAGGACTAATAGCAGCTAGGTAGTAAGGATCAAGATGGAAGATAGTGTGAAGCCAATCAACAATAGTAGTCAAGCAGTGAAGTCAAACAGATAAACAGATAGGCAATGACTTCATGAAGACAAACTTAAGTAAGGTTGGAAGGGATAGAACCAGTTGCTTGTTGAAGACACAGGGTTTGTTGGACCAGTTCCAGTTGTTGTGACAACTGTACGTCTGGTTAGGGAGGCTGAGATTTAACTCAGAAGACCGTGTCTTCACCTTATTCCCCTTGAGCTAAGGACACCCAGTCCTCGCCCAATCACTCTGGTAAGTCTTCAAGGGAGACTTCCAAACCTTCACAGACTTCGTTCACCGGCAATCCACAATGACTCTTGGATGCTCAGAATGCGACGCCTAACCGGCTGGAGGATTCACGGTACTCAAGTGTAATAAGTCTTCAGGTCACACAGATAGAAAGACTTCAGTGATGCCTAACACTCTTTGGCTCTGGGTGTTTGGGCTTTGTCCTCGCAAGGATTTCTCTCTCTCTCTCTCTCAAATGCTTCGAGGTGGGTTGCTCTCAAACGACAAAAGCCATGCACAAACTTTGAGCAGCCACCAATTTATGGTGTAGGGGGTGGGCTGTTTATAGCCACTAGGCAACCCGACCTGATTTGTCCAAAATGACCCTGGGTCACTAAGGAACTGACACATGTTCCAACGGTCAGATTTCAAACACACGCGGCAACTTTACTTGGGCTACAAGCAAAGCTGACTCATCCAGCTCTGGATAAGATTTGCTCTCATTGTCTTCGCTCGAAGACATAGGATTTTGGTTGAGCATCACTTCAATCACTCTGACTTAGTTCACTTGGACCCCACTTAATAGTATGGTGGTTCCTATGACTCAACAAAGAAGAAAAGGAAACAAAGAAACCACACAGTCTTCGCGCTCCAAAGTCTTCACACAATGTATTCTCATGTCATAGTCTTCAATATGAATATCTTCTCATACCACCATTGTCTTCAATGTCTTCATACATTTTTAGGGGTCATCTCCGGTAGGTAAACCGAATCAATGAGGGACACTACCTGCGTTATCCTGCAATTCTCACAAACGCATTAGTCCCTCAACCAACTTTGTCGTCAATACTCCAAAACCAACTAGGGGTGGCACTAGATGCACTTACAGATAGCATATTAGATGAACTGACAGTAACCTCGACATCCTAATCACGCATCAATGCATCTACATTACAAGCACTGCCAGTTTATGTATCACTGAACTTACTATGTAGCAATTTTATATTATTATTTTCAGTATCAGTTTTGTTAATCGTTTGAACTGACGCAACTACATGATTTGTACTCTTTAGAGATAGCAACATACAACTTTTCAGTGGTAGCTGAACCTTTTGTCACTATCTACTTGGACTGACGCATATGTTTTTAAGTTTTTTTTACTTGAACTGAAGATAGCATATTAGATGCACTGACAGTAACCTCGACATTTGTAATCGCGCATCAATGCATCTACATTACAAGCACTGCTAGCTTATATATCACTGAACTTACTATGTAGCAATTTGTTTTTGGTAACAGTTTTGTTACTCGTTCGAACTGATGCAATTACATGTCTTGTACTCTTAGAGATAGCAAACATACAACTTTTTAGTGGTAGCTGAACCTTTTGTCACTATCTACTTGGACTGACGCATATGTTTTTAAGTTTTTTTACCTGAACTGAAGATAGCATATTAGATGCACTGACAGTAACCTCGACATGCTAATTGTGCATCAAGTGGCAGGGGTGTAAACGAACTGATGCTAGCATTTGCAATGTACTGATGCAGCACAGATGCATCACACAATTTTGTACTCATGAACCCAATAGTGTAACATGCAGGCAGAGCATAGCAGCACAGATAAACTGATGAACTGATAAATTGACAGAAACATGGTACCTATCTTCATTCAAACCCAGATCTCAAAAACTTTGGTGTTGCTAGTAATGTGTGTGGGATGAATTCGTCACCTGCATCTTGTTGCATGTGACTCCATCTTCGTTTCGTTGTCGGCGTATTGGCAAGAAGTTGGGAGGTGGAGCCATTGTTGTTGGGGAGACGACCGTGCTTGTGGTGGAGCTCTGTCGACGAGGTCCGTCGAGGGGCGGAGGCAGGAGGCGTGGATCACGGCCCAGGCGAATCTCCGGCGCACGGCGGTGGGAAGGCGCGCGGGGAAGCTCCTGCACCAGGCGGTGGGTAGGCGAGCGGAGAGGCTCCTGCACCAGACGGAGGGAGGCGTGCGGGGAGGCTCTGGCGCCCGGCGGCGGGGAAGCACGCGGGGAGGCTCCGCCGCCCGGCGATGGGGAGGTGCGCGGGGATGCTCCGGCGCCGGACGAGGCGACCGATGGTGGCAGCGGTTGGGTCGGCGGCATGGGGGTGATGGCTGTGGATTGGGGGCCTGTGATGCAAACTCGCCATCGGCGGGTCACGGCACCACGGACTCCCTCGCTCTGGCTGCCGCCGTCACTCGCTCGCCCGCGACGGCTGCCTCCGGCGGTAGGAAGTGGGTCGGATTGGGGCTGGGTCTGTCGTGGACGCGTCGCGCCTTATAGGGGGCAAGGGTAACAGAATAATATTCTGTTACCGGTAACAAAATAGTCCAGCCCTATATATATATATTCAATGAAGAACAACAACGGAAAGAGTGAAGACATTGCAAAGTTGAAGAATTTGAAAAACTGAGGAATTTCAAAAACAAGAAAAACTCAAATTGAAGATTTTCAACTTTGGTTGGTGGCGTAACCCATCGTATAAGAATGATGATTTCAGACACCGCGTATAATTGTCGTAGGGTCCTGAGAATCAATTTCTTCACACTTAGTGGGTTAGTCTTCATTGATTGAAGAAAAACATTACTTCGTGTGTTGCACATCTAAGTCATCAAGTTTGCATAAGTGTTAGGATGTGTGTCCTTTTCAAAGAACATTCGAAGATTCTAGGATATTTAGCTCACACCACAACTTGCTAAATCTCTTCTCATCCAAGGTCTTTGTGAAGATATTGGCCAGCTGGTCTTCAGTATTTGTGTGGTCGATGGAGATGTCGCCCTTCAACACATGGTCATGAAGAAAATGATGACGAATCTGGATGTGCTTTGTCTTCGAGTGTTGAACTGGGCTGTGAGCAATCTTGATAGCACTCTCATTGTCGTAGTAGAGTGGCACATTCTTCACATTGATGCCATAGTCCTTGAGGGTTTGCTTCATCCATAGCAATTGAGCACAGCAAGATCCAGCAGCAATGTACTCAGCTTCAGCAGTAGAGAGTGATATGCAGTTCTGCTTCTTCGAGGACCAACATACCAAGGATCGTCCGAGGAAATGACATGTTCCTGACATTGACTTGCGGTCCACCTGATCACCAGCATAGTCAGAGTCTGAATATCCAATGAGATCAAACAAGTGTTGGTGTGTGATCTAGATATCGAAGAATATGCTTCACATCCTTATGGTGTGATTCCTTTGGTGTAGCTTGAAATCGGGCACACATGCAAACACTAAGCATAATATCTGGCCTAGATGCACACAGGTACAATAAAGAGCCAATCATGGAGCGGTATACCTTTTGATCGAAGTCTTTACCATTTTCATCAGTGCATAGATGGCCATTTGTGGGCATAGGGATTTTGACGCCTTTGCAATCTTGCATGCTGAATTTCCTCAACACATCCTTGAGGTATTTCTCCTGAGATATGAATATGCCATTATATTGTTGACGAATTTGAAGACCTAAAAAGAATTTCAATTCTCCCATCATAGACATTTGATATTCTTCACTCATCATATAGGCAAATTCATCACTGTAATGTTGGTTAGTACAACCAAAGATAATATCATCAACATATATTTGGCACGCGAATAATTCATCATCATATGCTTTGGTGAAAAGAGTTGGGTCAAGTGAACCGGGTTTGAAGCCTTTCTTCATGAGGAATTCCTTCAGTGTGTCATACCATGCCCGAGGTGCTTGCTTGAGGCCATAGAGGGCCTTGTTGAGTCTATAGACGTGATCTGGAAATTTTGGATCCTCAAAACCTGGTGGTTGAGCAACATATACTTCTTCCTCAAGCTTACCATTGAGGAATGCACTTTTCACATCCATTTGATGTAAGATGATATTATGATGGTTAGCGTAAGCAAGCAATATGCGAATAGCCTCAAGTCTAGCAACAGGTGCAAAAGTTTCATCGAAATCAATTCCTTCAACCTGTGTGTAGCCTTGAGCTACAAGACGAGCCTTATTCCTCACCACGAGGCCATTTTCATCTTGTTTGTTGCGGTAAATCCATTTGGTGCTGATGATGTTGTGCTTGCGTGGGTCTGGTCGCTTGACAAGCTCCCACACATTGTTGAGCTCGAATTGATGCAATTCATCTTGCATGGCTTGAATCCACTCAGAATCCATGAATGCTTCATCAAGTTTAGTGGGCTTTGTGATAGAGACAAATGCGAAATGCCCACAAAAGTTAGATAAGTGTGAAGCTTTTGAGCGCGTGAGAGGACCTGGTGCACGGATGTCATCGATTATCTTCTCGATCTATACTTCGTTCGCTATGCGAAGATGTGCGGGTTGACAACTTTGCTTAGGCCCAGCAATTTCTTCAGGACCAGTTTCTTCAGCAGCACCAACGTGATTTTCTTCATGATCCGGAATGACTTCTTCAGCAGATTCTTCGGTAGGGATGATATCCTCAGTAGCTTTGAACTTGATGGATTCCTCAGGTGACATTTCATCTAGCACAGGAGGTAGGTGCTCTCTTCATCAAACCGCACATCTACAATTTCAACAATCTTGTGATGATTGATGTTGAAGACTCTCTAGGTGTGCGAGTCCTTTCCGTAACCAAGCATAAAACCCTCATGTGCTTTCAGTGCAAATTTAGAGTGATGGTGAGGATCTCTAACACAACATTTTGCACCGAAGACTTTGAAATAACTTACATTGGGTTTCTTGTCAGTGAGGAGTTCATATGAGGTCTTTTTGAAGAATTTGTGAAGATATACCATGTTGATGATGTGGCACGTAGTATCAATAGCTTCAGGCCAAAAGCGCTGAGGCGTCTTGTATTCATCAAGTATGGTGCAAGCCATCTCAACAAGTGTTCTGTTCTTGCGCTCCACGACGCCATTCTGCTGAGGAGTATAAGGAGCAGATAACTCGTGAGTAATACCAAGTATATCAAGATATTCATCGAGGCTAGTGTTCTTGAACTTGGTTCCATTATCACTCCTGATATGCTTGATCTTCACACCGAAGTTAGTAGTAGCTCTTTAGGAAAATCGTCTGAAGACTTCCTGCACTTCATTTTTGTAAGTGATGATATGCACCCATGTGTAACGAGAATAATCATCAACTATGACAAAGCCATATAATGATGCAGAACTAGAGAACATGGCAAAATGAGTAGGGCCAAAGAGATCCATATGAAGTAATTCAAAGGGACGAGAAGTGGTCATGATAGTCTTCGAGAGATGCTTGGCTCTGGTGATCTTCCCAACCTCACAAGCCCCACAAATATGATCTTTGTGGAATTTGACACCCTCGATGCCAATGACATGCTTCTTCTTCGCGAGTGTATGCAAGTTCCTCATCCCAGCATGACTAAGTCGTCCATGCCATGGCCAGCATTCTGAAGCTTTTGCAAGTAGACATGTGGCAGGCTGTGGTCCTGCAGAGAAATCAACAATATACAAGTCTCCTTTCCTAAAGCCTTCGAAGACTTTGGAATTGTCAGATTCCATCAGCACAATGCAACGATATTTGCCAAAGACGACAACCATATCAAGATCACAAAGCATTGAGACAGACATGAGGTTGAATCCTAAGGACTCGACAAGCATGACTTTGTCCATGTGTCTATCCTTTGAGATTGCAACCTTACCTAGACCCAATACCTTGCTTTTGCCTTTGTCAGCGTAGGTGATATGCTTCAGATGAGATGGTCATGTGATTTGTACATCCACTGTCGAGGACCCACTCAGTAGATTTAGATTGTTCATTCTGCAGATGAATTAGTGCAACTTACGAACCCATATACTCCATCATGAAGAATATGATATCAATTTCATCAACAGTAATAGACACAGTAATATGAGGACGTGAGAAATGAATGATTCATTTCTTCATGATTAGCTTGCGTCCATTCAAGCACATTCAGGTCTCCAGAAAATTCTTCAGACGATCAAGTTCGTCTGGAGACCTGACCCTGCATAACAGATTAGTTCTTTTTCTTCACCACCCACATCTGGAGGGGTGGCAAAGAGTTCATCATTCTGCGGACTCCATAACAAAAATATGGCATTGAATCTAGTGCACTTCATTTCGCAGAAGAGTGGTTAGGATAAGCATATGAATAAGCAGAGAAATTTTTCGAGGACTTGTGAACATAACGGTTTGAAGAATAATGCACATATTCATGGTCCTTAGATTTTCCTTGCGAAACAGAAGTGTCAGCATGATGATGTTCATATGAGGATTTTGATCCACGTGAGGAATTTGATCCATATGAGGACTTGGATCCATATGAAGATTTTGATCCATGTGAAGAATTTGATCTGGGATTCCTATTCTTCATGGGTGGTGTCATGATGACATTCACCTGAAGATTTTCAAGGCACCTTTTAGGAACCCGGATTTTCTTCATCGGGGGACCGTTCCTGCAGTTAGTTCCAACATATCGAGCAAATACTTCATCATTCTGATTCTTAAACAGTTTACAATTGGAGTCAAATGACTCATCGGAGGAATATGAAGAATCACAGGTAAAGCCAGATCGTGTGCATGGATCTGCAGGAGGTCCTTTTGTAGCAACCCATGAGGTTTTGGGATACTGCTTAGGTTTCCAGTAGGTCCCATCAGCATTGAGTTTCCTCTCAAAGGCAATACCCTCTTTCCTAGGGTTCCTGTTCAAGATCTGCTTTTTGAGCACATCACATAGAGTCTGATGTCCTTTGAGGCTTTTGTAAATGCCAGTCACATACAATTCCTTCAGCCCTGCATTATCGTCAGTGATACTTGTGGTATCCTCAGATGAGGAATTTGTGACCACATAGATAGTTGAAGAATTTGCAGCAATAGAAGCATTTGAACATTCAGGTGATGAATTAGAAGATTCACGCTCAATGCATTTCAGACATGGTGGAATAAATTCTTCCTGGGCGGAATTAATCTGTTGAGCAAGCAATAAATCGTTTTCCTTCTGAAGATCTTCATAACTCACTTTTAACTTCTCAAGATCTTCTTTCTCTGAAGAAATTCATAAGAAAGCTTCTCATGATCAGTTAAGAGAGTGTTATGATGATTTTGAAGGTTTTCAAATCGAGTTTGAAGTCTCTGAAGATTATCTGTCAGAGTCTTGGTTCGATTCAATTCCTCACCCAACGGGTCATTGCTTCTGTCTAGTTGATTTTGAATCTTTTCTAAAGCCTTCTGTTGTTTAACAACAATTTTAGCAAGTTTGGAATAGCTAGGATTGAGATTGTCATCAGATTCATCCTCACTAGAGTTAGAGGGGGGATGTTTGAGTACCTTGGCACCTTTGCCATGAAGCAGTAGGTGGGAGCATAGTCATTGAAGCTTTTGTCAGCAGAGTTGGGGAGGTCATTTTTCCAGTGTTGAAGATGGACATGCTGACGTAATCCATAGTGAGGGCTAATCTTGCCACACCAAAGTCTGATTGTAAGTGCATCTAGTGCCCCTTAGTGATTTTAGTGTATTGAAGACTTATAGGTTAAGTGACTAATGCGTTTGTGAGTGTACACAGGTCTATAAGTCTATGAGGAGTTCGATATTTACAGAGAAAGTCGACCCCTAAAAATGAAGTTCTTCGACTGAAGACTTTGATATTCTGAAGACTTTCTGAAGACTTTGAAAGTGAAGAAATTGGTGTGACCTTGAAGACTTGGTATTCACTCGAGGAATATGAAGCGTGAAGACTTTTGTTTTCGTAGTTCCATTTTCTCTTTCTTGAGTCATAGGAAACAACGTACTGTTAAAGGGGGTCGAGGAAATACTAAGGAAAAATTTCCATGTGATGCTCAACTCAAAATCCTACACCTACCAATCCCTTCGAGTGAAGCCATTGGAAATCTCATACAGTTCAGTCAATTCCTTCAGTGACAGAGACGCAGTTCTTCTGGTCACTGAGGACTTTGCTCTGACTGAGGAGTTAGGAATTCGCCAGTGCGAATTGCCTACACAGTGAGGAACATGATAGCCCTGAGGAATTTGAGAGTCAAATTTCCGACCGTTGCTGTGCTGCGCGCCGGCTGTCCAAAATATCTTATCCACCTAACGGTCATATCATTGAAGGGCATTTATGTCTTATCATGTCGGGCTGCTCCCTAGGCTATAAATAGCCGCCCCCTACAACCACTAGCTGGTTGGCTGCTCCGAGAGAACTTGACACTTGTCATCTGAGAGCAACCCATCCTCCGAGGACTTTGAGCGAAAATCATCAAGTGAGGAAAATCCCAAAACCAAACCCCCACAAACCCAAAGTGATTGAGCATCACTGAAGAAATTGATCCTGCGTGGATTCGACGCTTGTTACCTTTGAAGACTGTGCTTCTTCCAGACGGTTAGGCGTCAAGGTCTAGAGCATCCAAGAGGAATTGTGGATCGCCGAGTGACCAAGTCTGTGAAGGTTTGGAAGTCACCTGAAGACATACCACGAGTGATTGGACGAGGCCTGCGTGGTCTTAGTTCAAGGAGAATACGGTGAGGACTGGGTGTCCTGAGTTGCGGCTCAGAGACTGGGTGTCCGGGACTGCATGTCCTCGAGTTTAAATACTCAGCCGCTCCAACCAGACGTACAACTGAGATAGCAGTTGGAACTGGTTTACCAAATCATTGTCATCACCAACTAACTGGTTCTATTTCCTCAACTCTTTCATTTCCTCATTACTGTGTTGTATGTTGTTCATATCTGTGCTTGAAGACTTTGACTGAAGATTTTCACAAATTCCTCAGTTCAATTTCTTCAGTCTGTCCGTCTTCATCTTGTTATCCTGTGTTTATGCTTTCTGTACTCTATGCTAGTCTTCATTTCATCATGATGACTATGTTTGTATCCTGTTATGTTTACTTCTCAGTACTTATTTTGCTGCAAGTAGTTCTTCGCTAAGGAATTTCCTCACCAGCAAATTCCTCAGTGAAGAATTCATAAAAATTGCCTATTCACCCCCCTCTAGTCGATATAACGCACTTTCACTGATTCCTCAGATTCCTCCTCCTCCACATTGTCCTCAGATTCAGCTTCAGAGTCCATTTCCTTGCCAATGAATGCCCGGGCCTTCTTGGAACTGCTCTTCTTGTGAGATGAAGACTTCGAAGATTTTGATGATGAAGACTTTGAAGATTTCTTCTTCTTCTTTGAGTCACTAGAATCATCATCTTTGTACTTCTTCTTCTTTGATTCCTTTTCCCACAGAGGACAATCAGACATGTAGTGACTAGGTTTCTTGCATTTGTGGCAAGTTCTCTTTTTGTAGTCACGAGACGAGGAATCATCATTTCTTGAAGACTTTCCAAAGTGACCGCCGCGAGAGAACTTCTGGAATTTACTCACGAGCATTGCTAGCTCCTGGCTTAGTTCTTCAAGATCACCAAGGCTACTACCAGAGTCTTCAGCTTCAGACTCAGATACTGCCTTGGCCTTCAGTGCACGTGATCTTTCATAACTCGGTCCATAGAGATCTCTCTTTTCAGCAAGCTGGAACTCATGTATGTTTAGCCTCTCGAGGATATCAGCGGGATCAAGTGATTTGTAATCATCTCGCTCTTGAATCATCAGTGCTACGGCATTAAATGAGGCATCAAGTGATCTCAGCAATTTCTTCACCACCTCATGATCGGTGATGTCAGTGGCACCAAGTGCTTGAAGCTCATTTGAGATGTCAGTGAGACGATCGAACGTTTGCTAAATATTTTCATTATCGAGTCTTTTGAGGCGGCTGAAGAGATTGTGAAGAACATCAACTCGGGAGTCACGTTGAGTTGAGACTCCTTCGTTGACCTTCGACAGCCTGTCCCAAATCAGCTTGGCAGTTTCCAGGGCACTCACTCTGTCGTACTGTCCTTTGCTCAGATGGCCACATATGATATTCTTCGCTTGAGAATCGAGTTGCTTGAATCTCTTCACATCAGCAACATTCACAGATGGAGTGACTGAGGGAATGCCATTTACCACAACATACCAGAGATCGATCAATTGCCTCAAGATGCATGCCATCTTGTTCTTCCAGTAGGGGTAGTCCGTCCCATCAAAGGCAAGACACCCAGCCGAGACCTTTATCATACCTGCAGTCGACATAACTAAAACTCCAGGCGGTTAAACCAAAATCACACAGAACAAGGGAGTACCTTGCTCTGATACCAATTTAAAGTGCATTACGTCGACTAGAGGGGGGTGAATAGGCGATTTTTACGAATTCTTCACTGAGGAATTTCAGGGTGAGGAAATTCCTAAGTGAAGAACTACTTGCAGCGGAATAAGTACTCAGGTATAAGCATAACAGAGCAACAACATAGTCATCATGATGAAATGAAAGACAAACACAGAGTACAGAAAGCATAAACACAGGATAAGCAGGCTGAAGAAAAACTGATTGAAGAAATAGGATTGAGAAATTAGAGAAAGTCTTCAGTCAAAGTCTTCAAACAGTAATGATCGGGTTCATCAACACATAACTGAGGAAATGAAAGAGTTGAGGAAATAGAACCAGTAGGCTTGGTGAAGACAATGATTTGGTAGACCAGTTCCAACTGCTGTGACAGTTGCATGTCTGGTTGGAATAGTTGAGTATTTAAACTCAAGGACACACAGTCCTGGAAACACAGTCCTCACCGTATTCTCCTTGAGCTAAGGTCACATAGACCTCGCCCAACAGTAGTGGTAATTCTTCACAGGTGACTTGCAAACCTTCATAGACTCGATCACTCAGCAATCCACAATTCCTCTTGGATGCTCAGACCATGACGCCTAACCGTCTAGAGGATACACAGTCCTCAAAGGTAACAAGCGTCGGTTCCACACAGGAACAATCTCTTCAGTGATGCTCAATCACTTTGGGTTTGTAGGTTTGGGTTTGGGATTTGGGGTTTCCTCACTTGATGATTTTCGCTAAAAGTCCTTGGAGGATGGGATGCTCTCAAATGACAAGGGTCAGTTTCTCTCGGAGCAGCCAACCAGCTAGTGGTGGTAGGTGGCGGCTATTTATAACCTAGGGAGCAGCCCGACATGATAAGACATAAATGCCCTTCAATGGTATGACCGTTAGGTGGGTAGATATTTTGGGATAGGTGGTGCGTAGCACAGCAACATCGAATATTTGAGGTTCGAATTCCTCAGGGCTATCATGTTCCTCACTGTGTAGGCAATTCGCACTGGCGAACTCCTAACTCCCTAGTCAGAATAAATTCCTCAGAGACCAGAAGATCTTCGTCTCTGTCACTGAAGAAATTGACTGAACTAATATGAGATTTCCAATGGCTTCACTCGAAGGATTGGGTAGGTGTAGGATTTTGAGATGAGCATCACTTGGAAATCAGTTTCCTTAGTATTACCTCGACCCCCCTTTAACAATACGGTGTTTCCTATGACTCAAGAAGAAGAAAATGAAACTACGAAACCAAAAGTCTTCACGGTTCATAATCCTCGCATGAATATCCACGTCTTCAAGGTCACACCAATTTCTTCACTTTCAAAGTCTTCAGGAGAACCAAAGTCTTCAGCTGAAGACATTCATTTTTAGGGGTCGACTTTCACTATAAATATCAAATTCCTCATCGACTTATAGAACCTATGTACACTCACAAATATATTAGTCCCTTAACCTATAAGTCTTCAATACACCAAAATCACTAAGGGGCACTAGATGCATTTACACCTGCATCTACTACTATTACTCCACACATTGACCGCTATCCAGCATGCATCTAGTGTATTAAGTTCATGGAGAAACGGAGTAATGCAATAAGAACGATGACATGATGTAGACAAGATCTATTTATGTAGAAATAGACCCCATCTTCTTATCCTTAATAGCAACAATACATACATGTCGTTTCCCCTTCTGTCACTGGGATCAAGCACCATAAGATCGAACCCATCACAAAGCACCTCTTCTCATTGCAAGATAAATAGATCAAGTTGGCCAAACAAAACCCAAATATCGGAGAATAAATACAAGGCTATAAGTAATCATGCATATAAGAGATCAAAGAAGACTCAAATAACTTTCATGGGTAAAAACATAGATCTGATCATAAACTCAAAGTTCATCGGCTCCAACAAACACACTTCAAAAAAGCTTACATCATATGGATCTCCAAGAGACCATTGTATTGATAATCGAGAGAGAGAGAGAGAGAGAGAGAGAGAGAGAGAGAGAGAGAGAGGAAGCCATCTAGCTATTAACTACGGACCCATAGTTCTACAAATAACTACTCACGCATCATGAGAGAGGCACCAATGGAAGTGGTGAACCCCTCCATGATGGTGTCTAGATTGGATCTGGTGGTTCTGGACTCTGCGGCGGCTGGAATTGATTTTCGTCGACTCCCCTAGGTTTCTGGAATATTGGGGTATTTATAGAGGAAAGAGGCGGTTCAGGGGCACCCGAAGTGGGCACAACCCACCTGGGCGCGCCTGAGCCTCCAGGCGCACCCTGGTGGGTGCTGCCCTCTTCGAGGCACCCCCCCAGGTGTAGCCCTCGCCCACTAGATGTCTTCTGGCCCAAAAAAATCCTCAAAAAGTTTTGCTGCGTTTGGACTCTTTCCTGCGATGTAAAAAACATGCAGAAAACAGCAACTGGCACTGGGCACTATGTCAATAGGTTAGTACCAAAAAAGATATAAAATGACTATTAAATGATTGTAAAACATCCAAGAATGATAATATAACAGCATGGAACAATCAAAAATTATAGATACGTTGGAGACGTATCAAGGCGTAGGATGAAGATGGTCTCTCTCAAACAACCCTGCAAACGAATAACAAAGAGTCTCTTGTTTCCCCAACACACCCAATACAATGGTAAATTGTAAAGGTGCACTAGTTCAGCGAAGAGATGGTGATACAAGTGTAATATGGATAGTAGACATATATTTTTATAATCTGAATAAATAAAAAATGAAAGGTAACTAGTATCAAAAGTGAGCAAAAATAGTATTGCAATTCTTGAAAACAAGGCCTAGGGTTCATACTTTCACTAGTGCAAAGTCTCTCAACAATGATACCATAATTAAATCATATGGCAATCCCTCAACGTGCGACAAAGAGTCACTCCAAAGTTCCTATCGCGGAGAACATAAGATGAAATTGCTTGTAGGTACGAAACACACCCCAAAGTTATTCTTTCTGATTAGTCTTTTGAGCTATTCCTATAAGTGTCACAAACAACCCTAGAGTTTGTACTAAAATAACACCATATGATACACATCAATCAACCCTAATGTCACCTAGATACTCCAATGTCACCACAAGTATCTGTGGGTCAATTATATGATATGCATCAAACAACTTCCGATTCATAATATTCAATCCAACAAAAGAACCTCAAAGACTGCCCCAAGATTTCTACGGGAGAAACAAGGATGAAAACGTGCATCAACCCCCATGCATAGATTACCCCAATGTCACCTTAGGAATCCACGAGTTGAGTGCCTAAACATACATCAAGTGAATCAATAGAACATCCTATTGTCACAACGGATATCCCATCACAAGACATACATCAAGTGTTATCAAATTCATAAAAGTATTCAATCCGATAATACTAAAACCTCAAAGGTAGAAACTCAATTCATCACAACAAGATAGATAAGGGAAAAACACCATATGATCCAACTATATTAACAAAGATAGAGAGGGGAAAAACACTATATGATGCAACCTTCTTCTTGTAGACTTGTGTTGGGCCTCCAAGCGTAGAGTTCTGTAGGACAGTAGAAAATTTCCCTCAAGTGGATGACCTAAGGTTTATCAATCCGTGGGAGGCGTAGGATGAAGATAGTCTCTCTCAGACAACCCTACAACCAAATAACAAAGAGTCTCTTGTGTCCCCAACACTCCCAATACAATCGTAAATTGTATAGGTGCACTATTTCGGCGAAGAGATGGTGATACAAGTGCAATATGGATGGTAGATATAGGTTTTCATAATCTGAAAATATAAAAATAGCAAGGTAGCAAGTAACAAAAGTGAGCAAAAATGGTATTGCAATGCTTCGAAACAAGGCCTATGGTTCGTACTTTCACTAGTGCATGTTCTCTCAACAATGATAACATAATTAGATCATATGGCAATCCCTCAACGTGCGACAAAAGTCACTCCAAAGTTCCTATCGCGGAGAACATAAGATGAAATTGCTTGTAAGGTATGAAACCACCTCAATGTTATTCTTTCCGATCAATCCATTGAGCTATTCCTATAAGTGTCAAAAACAGCCCTAGAGTTCGTAGTAAAATAACACCATATGACACACATCAATCGACCCTAATGTCACCTAGATACTCCAATGTCACCACAAGTATCTGTGGGTCAATTATACGATATGCATCAAACAACTTCAGATTCATAATATTCAATCCAACACAAAGAACTTCATGAGCATCCCGAGATTTATACCAGAGAAAGGAATATGAAAACGTGCATCAACCCCTATGCATAGGTTACCCCAATGTCACCACGGGAATCCGCAAGATCATAACCAAAACATACATCATGTGGATCAATAGAACATCCCATTGTCACCATGGATATCCCATCGCAAGACATACATCAAGTGCTCTCACATCCAAAGATTCAATCTGACATAACAAAACCTCAAAAGGAAAGACTAAATTCATCATAAGGAGATAGAGGGAAGAACACCATAAGATCCAACTATAGTAGCAAAGCTCGCTATACATCAAGATCGTGCCAAATCAAGAACACGAGAGAGAGAGAGAGAGAGAGAGAGAGAGAGAGAGATCAAACACATAGCTACTGGTACATACCCTCAGCCCCGAGGGTGAACTAATCTCTCCTCATCATGGAGAGCGCCGGATGATGAACATGGCCGCCGGTGATGGATTCCCCCTCCAGCAGGGTGCCAAAATAGGGTCCCAAGAGGTTCTTCATGGCTACAGAGGCTTGCGGCGGCGGAACTCCCGATATAGGTTTATTTCAGGGGGTTTCTGTATTTATAGGTGTTTTGGGTGTCGAGAACAAGTTAGGGGGGTCCATGAGGAGGCCACAAGACTGGAGGGTGCGCCCTCCACCCTTGTGGATGACTCGGGACCCTTGTGTCCCAACTATTTTGCTTCGGTGGCTTCTTCTGGTCCATAAAAAATAACTGTAAATTTTCAGCTCATTTGGACTCCGTTTGGTATTCCTTTTCTGCGAAACTCAAAAGCAAGGGAAAAACAGAAACTGGCACTGGCATAAATCATATAAAATAGCATATAAATGTATATAAACACCCAAGATAGATAATATCATAGCATGGAACAATAAAAAATTATAGATACGTTAGAGACGTATCACGCACCAACGCAGACCCAATATCAATATGAAGATGCATTACTGGTTGGGATCATGATCGTTACCATCACCGAGTTTCAGCGAAAGAAGAACGTGTCGTTGTAGATCGTACCTGGAGTCCCTCAAACTATCGATGAATGATCCCGCAAACCGCCCACGAACAGTCCCTCGAACCGAAGACCAAAAGCACGACCTCTCTACTTGGTTGCAAGCGTGCAGGCTTCACGATCCGGCAGCGCTTCACCGTCCAAAGCTAATCGTCATCGGAGAATTAGAGGGAGGAAATTAGAACCATATCGAGCTTCTAATTATGCGGATTAGAGGATCTAGTTCTAGCTCTAATTAGATCAACTAGGATCAACTAGAACTAGAACTAGAGGGAACTAGTGAAGGCTCCAAACTTGTGTATCTCCAAGGACAAAATCCTCTAGTATATATAGGTTCCAAGGGGAGGGAGGGGCTGCCACCAAGGAGCGAAAGGCCCTCCTTGGGGCGTCGGCTAGTGGATTCTACGGTAGGTGCGTCGACTGCAAATTAAAAATCCCTACCCGCAGAACAACCAGGAACACGCTATGAGGATACATCACGGATCGTTACCACTACAAGCACAGTGTCGTGCAGCGGAAGTAGAGTTAGGGCAACGCGTCCAGAGTTGTCTCCTCCTCGTATGATCTCCCTCGTATAGTCGGGCGTCAGATCCCGCGTACGAGTTCACTGGAGCGGAACAGGTGCACCGCCTCTAACGGTATCCGTGCGTGTAGGAAGAGCACCATGCGCAGACTGCTAGGTCCGATCACACAGTCGGCGGCGGGTGGAGGTGGCTAATAGCAACACATGAAAACCCTAGTGACAGCACCGAAGCAATCCACCAAATGAGTGTGCCGCACCTCCACTTTATATAGGCATCCGTCATGGGCTCAAAACTTGGGCCTCACACGGATCCTAAAGCCTAAAGTCTGTTTGGCCTGGATATGAGTCCGAGTTGGATTACACTTGACTCATGGATTCGGATCCAACCTCACATGTTCCTTCCCTTAAGCGCGTGACCCCTTAGGTTCTCGTTCACTTGGTTGCGAGTCAGATCACATCTGGCTCGCCTAGTCGGTAGTGGCCTCTAGCAAAGCATGCCGACTCCAAGTGTCTAATGAAGTTGGTTAGGCGAACCTGTACATCACACTTCTGTTCCCTTTGCCACACGATATATGTTGTCGGTTTCAAGGCGAGTTTGTCATCCTTGTGCTAGCCCGACCTCTTTCTCATTCTAGTGATGCCGACCACTAACTGGATTTTCTCATAATCCTTGTCTCATGGCCATGCTTGTCTTGGTCGAATAACAAGAGGGGCCCAGAGTATATCTCTCCTGATCGGAGGGGAAAATCCCATCTTGCTCGACCATGTCATGGAGCATGGGTATAGACAAGCCCAAAACCTACCTTTGTAACTACCCAGTCACGGAGTAGAGTTTGGTCGGCCCAAAGCAGGTCTGTCACCATCCCGAGTACATGCGCTAGCTCGGGTCTTAGGACATAGAACGTATGTTGTACTAGAGACTCACAGATGACATATCGCTGCCGTCTCACATTTGGGTCTGTCCGACTCAGACTTCATCTCGACTCGGATCCGACTATGTCAAATCCGACCAGATCCTTTTGAATCCATATTATTCCGTTAGCATCCAATGCTCCATGGCTAGTGAGACCATGCCATGAACTGTGTCATATGCTAGTCTAGTTGGCTGTGAGTCCACACAACCCTTTCGACTAGGGACCTTTTAGGACAATCATCATACAATGTATAGTCCCGCAAACAAGTCACGTACTTGCTGATACACATAATTTATAATGCCCAAAGACTATCTTTATTCATAAACACATAGGAAATATCATCATACATGATTGCCTCTAGGGAATATTTCCAACACCGGCCAGGGGAGGAGGAGTTGGACTCCTCCCCCACACCAATTCGCCTCGCCCTTAGGAAAGGGGGTGCCACTTCCTTTTGGGCCAAGATGGCCCAATATACCTTCCACCACTTGGCCTTTTAAGTCCCATTGATATTAAATTAAATATAAAAGACCTCTAATAATTACACCTCGAGAAACATTTTCCACCTATATATTAATTATCGGTAATACCCGGTATTGCCCGATAAACTCTGAAACCTTTCCGGTGACCCCAAAAGGCTTCCGGTTCCTCTTGGAACTATTATGAATATTAATGGAACGATTACACAAATATAATCTCATCACTCCCATCCTACTAATACTTAGCAGATCATGATTGCCTTAAGCTTGTGACCCGTGGGTTCGGTAACTTGATACGTCTCCAACGTATCTATAATTTTTGATTGTTCCATGCTATTATATTATCCATCTTGGATGTTTTATATGCATTATTATGTTATTTTACACCATTTTTGGGACTAACCTATTAAACTAGTGCCCAGTGCCGGTTGTTGTTTTTTTTCATGTTTTTGTCTTTTACAGAAAATCAATACCAAATGGAACAAAACTTTTTGACGATTTTTCTTGGGCCAGAAGACAACTAGGAAGCTTCGGGAGGAGGCTAGAAGGTCCACGAGTGATCCACAAGCTCACCAGGTGCGCCCTATGAGCTTGTGCCCCCCTGTGGCTCCTCTAACCCTAATCTGCACTCTATAAATACCCAAATATTGCCCGTATACTAGAGGGTACACCAAGAATACTTTTCTGCCGCCGCAAGTTTCTTTCCTCGTGAGATCCCATCTGGAGACCTGTTCCAGTACTCTTGCGGAGGGGGATTTGATCATGGAGGGCCTCTACATCAACCTTGCTGCCCTTCTGATCATGTGTGAGTAGTTTACCATAGACCTACGGGTCCATAGATAGTAGCTAGATGGTTTCTTCTCTCTCTTTGATCTTCAATACAATGTTCTCCTCAATGTTCTTGGAGATCTATTTGATGTAATCTTCTTTTGCGGTGCATTTGTTTAGATCCGATGAATCGTGGATTTATGATCAGATTATCTATGAGTATTATTTGAGTCTTTTCTAAACCCTTTTATGCATGATTAAGATAGCTTTGTATTTCTCTCTGATGTATTGATTTGGTTTGGCCAACTAGATTGATTTTTATTGCATTGGGAGGGGTGCTTTGTTTTGGTTCAATCTACTAATGTCAATGGGAGAGGAAACTTATGAAGTGATTCACGATAGCTCCTTGAATGAAAAGCATGGTTGCAATGGTGTTATTATAAATTCTACTAACGTCAATTGTGCTAATAAGGTGCAAAACACCAAGCTTGGGGATGCTAATTTTGATATGTCCATTACTTATTACGATGATCATGATTGGGGTGATTCTTTTTATGATCTTGAAAATTTATTTAAGCCTCATGATGAATATGATATTGATAATAATAGTATTGAAAGTGGGTTTGAAGGAATGTCAACTTTAGGTAATAATGATCCGACTACTTTGGAGACTGAACAATCTTATGAGATTTTTGATAAAAGTGGGCTTGGAGAGGTCATGACTTTATTTTATGATAATCCCACTATTTTGGAAGAGTGTCAACTTTGCATGGATGTGGATCATGTAGAGAATATGTTATATGATAGCTATATTGTTGAATTTGAATATGATCCTACATGAAATTATTATGATAGAGGAAAATATGGTTGTAGAAATCTTCATGTTACTAAATTACCTCTCTTGATGCTTAAATTTACAATGTTTCATTCTTCGTCCTTGCATATGCTAGTTTTCGCTTGCCTTGATAATTTGTTTGCTTATAAAATGCCTATGCATAGGAAGTATGTTATACTTAAGTGTGTTTGTCACATGTTTTATGATGCTCTCTTCGTGCTTCAATTCTTGTCCTTCATGTGAGCATCATTAAAATTACCAATGCCTAGCTAAAATCTCTTGTTGGGAGACAACCCAATATTTTTATTTTTTTGTGCATATGCAATTATACCTCTGTTATGATTGTGTTTCAGTGTTTTAATTAGTGTATGAGCCAAGTAAGACCTTTGGGATGATTTGGGTGATAGTTGATTTGATTTTGCTGAAAAACAAAAACTTTTGTGCTCAGTGCTAGAATTCAAAAATTCATAGAAACATGATTTTGATCTGAATTTTTTACATAGGATTGATATATAAATTTCCTACATTGTCCTAATTTTTTAGAATTTTTGGAGTTAGAGAAGTTTGGCTAAAGTCCAGATTACTACAGACTGTTCTGTTTTTGACAGATTCTGTTTCATTGTGCTATTTGCTTATTTTGGTGAATCTATGGGTAGTATTGGGGGGTATGAACCATGGAGAAGTTAGAATATAGTAGATATATTGCAAATATAAAATTGGAATGAGTTTACAATAGTAACTAAAAGTGGTTACTTGCTTTGTTTCACTAACGGATCTCACGAGTTTTCTGTTGAGTTTTGTGTTGTGCAGTTTTCAAGTTTTGGGTGAAGTTTCAATGGAATATGAAATAAGGGGAGTGGCAAGTTCCTAAGCTTGGGGATGCCCATGGCACCCCAAGTTAATGTTCAAGGACAACCAAGCATCTAAGCTTGGGTATGCCCTGGATGGCATCCCCACTTTTGTCTTCAATCCATCGGTAAATTACTTGAGGATATATTTTTATTCACCACATGATATGTGTTTTGCTTCGAGAGTCTTGTTATATGAGTATTTGTTATTTAGTTTGCCACAATCATACTTGTTGTACCACCTTTTGAGAGGGACACACATTACTCATGAATTTATTAGAATACTCCATGTGCCTCACTTATACCTTTTGAGCTAGGTAGTTGCTCTAGTGCTTCACTTATATCTTTTTAGAGCACTACGGTGGTTTTATTTTGAAAAAATTGATGAACTCTCATGCTTCACTTATATTATTTTGAGAGTCTTAAAAATAGTATGGCAATTTGCTTAGGTTATGAATTTAGTTCTAATATGATGGGTATTCAAGAGGGATATAACAAAAACTTTCATGAAGATCATTGAATATATGAGAAGTTTGATTCATTGCATTGTTTTGAGATATAAAGATGGTGATATTAGAGTCATGCTAGTGAATAATTGTGGTTTAGTAAGAATATTTGTGTTAAGGTTTGTGATCCCCGAAGCATGCACATATGGTCCCTCGTTATGCGATGACGTTAGAGCATGATTTATTTTGGGTCTTTTACATCTGTGTCCCTAACTGGAACCCACTACTCATAGTTGCCCCTAATTTTGAAGCCTGCTCAAATTTGCAGCTCTGCCGTTATGTGCACTTATAGAAATGCCCTTATGTGTCGTTACCGCCCGGTCAAAGTCAATCAAAGGGCTTTGACTGTCCTAAAAAAATAGTAAAAAATTTAAAAAAACTGAAATTTTACAGAATCAAAGATACTCAGGTTTGCAAGATGCGTACAAATTTTCGTGTTGTTTGGATATTCCAGGAGCTCGTGGCAAAGAAAAACAGTAAATATGTACGCCTATGAATAGTAAATTCAAAAAATAGCAAGAAAATTTAAAAAATATGAAAAAAAATTGGCAGCAAAGAGGCTTGGCTGCGCAAGGTGCATGCAAATTTTTGTTGTGTTTGGACACTGTAGGAGCTTGTGGAGAAAAAACAAAATTTGGCTCGGGAAAAACTTATGAAAAATACTATTTTGTTTGTGTTTTTGCTAGAGCTCCTCGCATGTCATTTGATCACAAAAACTTGCAAGAACCTTGTGCACCCAAGCCTCTTTGATGCCAAAACATTTCATATTTTTTTTTGAATTCTCTTGCTATTTTATTTCAAATTTGTTGTTCACACGTATACAGATTAACTATTTTTCCACGCCACGAGCTCTTGGAATCTCCAAATAGCACGAAAATTTGCATGCACCTTGCGCACATGAGTATCTTCGATCCCACAAAATTTTAGATTCTTTTTGCTATTTTTTCCAGCACGATCAAAGCCCGTTGACCAGACGGTAATGGCGCAGAAGGGCATTTATGTAATGGCACCTAATGGCAGAGGGGCAAATTTGAGCAGGCTTCAAAATTAGGGGCAAATCTTAATACATGGTTTAAGTTAGGGATAGAAATGCAACTGGCCCATTTATTTTTGATCGCCTTCCTTATGAGTGGCGGTCAGGGACGAGCGATGGTATTTTTCTACCAATCTATCCCCCTAGGAGCATGCTTAGTAGTACTTTGCTTCGAGGGCTAATAAACTTTTCCAATAAGTATGTGAGTTCTTTATGACTAATGTTGAGTCCATGGATTATACGCACTCTCACCCTTCCACCATTGCTAGCCTCTTTGATACCGTGCTTTGCCCTTTCTCACCTTGATAGTCGGTGCAAACTTCGCCAGTGCATCCAAATCCCGTGATATGATATGCTCTATCACACATAAGTCACCTTATATCTTCCTCAAAACACCCACCATACCTACATATTATGGCATTTCCACATCCATTCCGAGATATATTGCCATGCAACATCCACTGTTTCATTTTATTATGACACACACCATCATTGTCATATTTCTTTGCATGATCATATAGTTGACATAGTATTTGTGGCTTGGCCATCATTCATATTTTTATACATGTCACGCTAGATCATTGCACATCCCGGTACGCGGCTGGAGGCATTTATATAGAGTCATATTTTTGTTCTAGTATTGAGTTGTAAGTAAATAAAAGTGTGATGATCATCATTGTTAGAGCATTGTCCCATGTGAGGAAAGGATGATGGAGACTATGACTTCCCCACAAGTCGGATTGAGACGCCGAACTTGAATAATAAAAAAGAGGCCAAAGAGCCCAAAATAAAAAAGAGAAAAGAAAAAAAGAAAAAGGAGAGAAAAGGAGAAAAGGGATAACATTACTATCATTTTCCGCACTTGTGCTTCAAAATAGCATGATGTTCTTCATAATAGAGAGTCTCCTATTTTTTTACTTTCATATATTGCTAGTGGGAATTTTTCATTATAGAACTTGGCTTATGTATTACAATGATGTGCTTCCACAAATTTCCCTATGTCTTCATGAGCAAGCGAGTTGGATGTACACCCATTTAGTTTTCTTTTGAGCTTTCATACACTTATAGTTCTAGTGCATCCATTGCATGGCAATCCCTACTCCTTGCATTGACATCAGCTGATGGGCATCTCCATAGCCCATCGATTAGCCTCGTCAATGTGAGACTTTCTCCTTTTTATCTTCTCCACACAACCTCCACCATCATATTCTATTCCACCTATAGTGCTATATCCATGGCTCACGCCCATGTATTGTTTGAGAGTTGAAAAAGCTTAAGAGCGTTAAAAGCATGAACCAATTGCTTGGCTTGTTATCGGGGTTGTGCATGATAAATACTTTGTGTTATGAAGATAGAGCATGACAACATTATATAATTTTGTTGGGTTAACTTTCTTTACCCATAATATTTTGAGAAGACATGATTGCTTTGTTTGTATGCTTGAAGTATTATTGTTTTTATGTCAATATTAAACTTTTGTTTTGAATCTTATGGATCTGAATATTCATGCCACATAAAGAAAGATTACATGATAAACATGTTATGTGGCATTCCACATCAAAAATTCTATTTTTATATTTACCTACTCGAGGACAAGCAAGAATTAAGTTTGGGGATGCTTGATACGTCTCTAACGTATCAATAATTTTTTATTGTTCCATGCTATTATATTATCCATCTTCGATGTTTTATATGTATTATTATGTTATTTTATATCATTTTTGGGACTAACCTATTAACCTAGTGCCCAGTGCCAGTAGTTGTTTTTTTCATGTTTTTGTCTTTTACAGAAAATCAATACCAAACGGAACGAAACTTTTTGACAATTTTTCTTGGGCCAGAAGACAACTAGAAAGCTTCGGGAGGAGGCCAGAAGGTCCACGGGCAAGCCATAAGCTCACTAGGCGCACCCTAGGGGCGCCCTATGAGCTTGTGGGACCCTCGTGGCTCCTCTAACCCTAATCTCAGCTCTATAAATATCCAAATATTCCCCATATACCAGAGGGCACACCAAAAATACGTTTCCGCCGCCGCAACTTTCTGTCCTTGTGAGATCCCATCTAGAGACCTATTCTGGTACTCTGTCAGAGGGGGATTCGATCACGGAGGGCCTCTACACCAACCTTGCTGCCCTTCCGATGATGTGTGAGTAGTTTACCACAGACCTATGGGTCCATAGCTAGTAGCTAGATGGTTTATTCTCTCTCTTTGATCTCCAATACAATGTTTTCTCAATGTTCTTGGAGATCTATTTGATGTAATCTTCTTTTGTGGTGCGTTTGTTCAGATCGATGAATTGTGGATTTATGATCAGATTATCTATGAATATTATTTGAGTCTTTTCTGAACTCTTATATGCATGATTAAGATAGCTTTGCATTTCTCTCCGATCTATTGATATGGTTTGGCCAACTAGATTGATTTTTCTTGCAATGGGAAGGGTGCTTTGTTTTGGGTTCAATCTTGTGGTATCCTCACACAGTGAGAAGGGGTAGCGAGGCACGTATTTGTATTGTTGCCATTAAGGATAAAAGGATGGGGTTTATTTCATATTGATTGGATCTATCCCTCTACATCATGTCATCTTTCTTAAGGCATTACTTTGTTCTTGTTAACTTAATACACTAGATGCATGCTGGATAGCGGTCGATGTGTGGAGTAATAGTAGTAGATGCAGGCAGGAGTCGGTCTACTTGTCATGGACGTGATGCATATATTCATGATCATTGCCTTTGATATCATCATAAATTTGCGCCTTTCTATCAATTGCTCAATAGTAATTTGTTTACCCACCAGATGTGTTCTTTCAAGAGAGGAGCCTCTAGTGAAAGCAATGGCCCCCGGATCTATTTCTACCGTATTATTTTCAGATCTACAAAACCAAAAGCCCAAACATACCTTACTGCAATTTATTTACCTTTACTTTATTTTGCACTTTTATTTATCTTGTATTCCTATCTCTATCCGATCTCATCCTTGCAAGTAACTGTGAAGGGATTGGCAACCCCTTTATCGCGTTGGGTGCAAGTATTTGTTTGTTTGTGTAGGTGCAACCATTGGTGACTTGTGTGTTCCTCCTACTGGATTGATACCTTGGTTCTCAAACTGAGGGAAATACTTATCTCTACTTTGTTGCATCACCCTTTCCTCTTCAAGGGAAAAACCAATGCAAGCTCAAGAACTAGCATAACTCATAGACATGAGCGAAACCCCTTCGTTCAATGACCTATAGCGGAACCGTGGACGTCCATATTGACCCCTAGGAGCACATAAATGATATTCGAGTGAACCTTTGGTTATCATGTGATGTTCCCTTAGCTTCGTTATACTTCACAAAACCCGGGGTGCATCAGTATCCTCCTGAGTCGCCACATGCTCACTATAGCGTTATCCTCAGCACCGGTTTTGTTCTTCTTTCTTATTATCGTGTTCCGGCATCCCTGTGGCCCGTGTTTGGCCAGACAATGATGGATGACATCACACCGAGAGGGCCCTAATAATATCTCTCCATCATCGGAGGAGCAAGTCCCACTCTCGAGCTATCTAGTCCCTTGTCAAACTCCCCGATGAGCCTATAAGTTGTTGTTATGATCACTGAGGGAGTCCTGGACTAGGGGGTGTCCGGATAGCCAAACTATCATCTTTGGCCGGACTCCAAGACTATGAAGATACAAGATTGAAGACTTCGTCCCGTGTCCGGATGGGACTTTCCTTGGCGTGGAAGGCAAGCTTGGCGATGCGGATAGTAGATCTCCTACCATTGTAACCGACTCTGTGTAACCCTAGCCCTCTCCGGTGTCTATATAAACCGGAGGGTTTTAGTCCGTAGGACGAACAACAATCATACCATAGGCTAGCTTCTAGGGTTTAGCCTCCTTGATCTCATGGTAGATCTACTCTTGTACTACCCATATCATCAATATTAATTAAGCAGGAGTAGGGTTTTACCTCCACCGAGAGGGCCCGAACCTGGGTAAAAACATCGTGTCCCTTGTATCCTTTTACCATCCGCCTAGACGCACAGTTCGGGACCCCCTGCCCGAGATCTGCCGGTTTTGACACCGACATTGGTGCTTTCATTGAGAGTTCCTCTATGTCATCACCTATAGGCTCGATGGCTCCTTCGATCATCAACGACGACGCGGTCCAGGGTGAGACTTTTCTCCCCGGACAGGTCTTTGTATTCGGCGGCTTTGCACTGCGGGCCAATTCACTTGGCCATCTGGAGCAGATCGAAAGCTACGCCCCTGGCCATCAGGTCAGATTTGGAAGTTTGAACTATACGGCTGACATCCGCGGAGACTTGATCTTCGACGGATTCGAGCCACAGCCGAGCGCGCCGCACTGCCACGATGGGCATGATTTAGCTCTGCTGCCGGACAGTGCCCTGGAGGCCGCACAAGAGTCCGCTCTGACCCTTAGCTCGGAACCGACTGCGCCGATCGAGGATGGGTGGCTGGACACCGCCTCGGGGGCTGCTACCTCTACGGCGATAGAGCCGAATACCAACCCTGTCCCTTGTGAAGCTCGTGACTCCAAGGTGTCGGACTCCTCTCCGGACCACGAACCTTCCGCGCCCCTGTCAATTGAACCCGATTGGGCGCCGATCATGGAGTTCACCGCTGCGAACATCTTTGAGCACTCGCCTTTCGGCGACATCCTGAATTCGCTAAAGTGTCTCTCTTTATCAGGAGAGCCCTGGCCGGATCATGGTCAGAACGGTTGGGATGCGGACGAAGAAGAAATTCAAAGCCCACCCACCACCCACTTCGTAGCCACTGTCGATGACTTAACCGACATGCTAGACTTCGACTCCGAAGACATCGACGGTATGGACAACGATGCCGGAGACGACCAAGAACTAGCGCCTACAGGGCACTGGAAGGCCACCTCGTCATACAACATATACATGGTGGACATCCCAAAGGATGGGAATGGCGATGGAACAACGGAGGATGACCCCTCCAAGAAACAGCCTAAGCGCCGGCATCAGCGGCGCCACTCTAAATCCCGCCACAGCAAAAATGGAGATTCCGGCACCGGAGACAATAACACCCCGGACAGTGCCGAAGACAACCCCCTCCAACAAGATTCAGCACAGGAGGATGGAGAAGCCAGCCCTCATGAGAGAGCGGCAGACATAGAGGTAGAGGACGATAATTATATGCCTCCCTCCGGAGATGAGGCAAGCCTCGATGACGATGAATTTGTCATGCCTGAGGATCCCGTCGAACAAGAGCGTTTCAAACGCAGGCTTATGGCCACGGCAAGCAGCCTCAAGAAAAAGCAGCAACAGCTTAGAGCTGACCAAGATTTGCTAGCCGACAGATGGACTGAAGTCCTTGCGGCCGAAGAGTATGAACTCGAATGCCCCTCCAAAAGCTACCCCAAACGCAAGCTGCTACCCCGATTAGAGGAGGAAGCACATAAACCTACATCACCAGCGCACAATACGGCCGACCGGCCACCTCGTGGCCGCGACAGAGAGGCCTCTAGGCCCTCCACTAAAGCCGTACCCCGGCGTCGCTTGAAAAGTACAAAGCCACGGGGGAATGCGCCGGACTTACGAGACATATTGGAGGATAAGGCAAGACAAACAAGATCAATCTACGGATCGCGTGGGCGCCCCACGATACGTGACGACAACCGTCACGCCGGATACAGCAATTCCGGCCAGGCCGAACACAGTAGACAAAGCTCGTTTGAGCTGCGTCGCGATATAGCCCAATACAGAGGCGCCGCACACCCACTATGCTTCACAGACGAGGTAATGGATCATCAAATCCCCGAGGGTTTCAAACCCGTAAACATTGAATCATACGACGACACAATAGATCCTGCGGTTTGGATTGAGGACTATCTCCTTCACATCCACATGGCCTGCGGTGATGATCTACATGCCATCAAATACCTCCCACTCAAGCTTAAAGGACCAGCTCGGCATTGGCTCAACAGCTTGCCAGTAGAATCAATTGGGTGTTGGGAAGACCTGGAAGCCGCATTCCTTGATAACTTCCAGAGCACATATGTGCGCCCACCAGACGCTGATGACCTAAGCCACATAATTCAGCAGCCATATGAATCGGCTAGACAATTCTGGACATGGTTCTTAACTAAGAAAAATCAAATCGTCGACTGTCCGGATGCAGAGGCCCTTGCAGCCTTCAAACATAACATCCGCGACGAGTGGCTTGCCCGGCACCTAGGACAGGAAAAGCCAAAATCCATGGCAGCCCTCACATCACTCATGACCCGCTTCTGCGTGGGAGAGGACAGCTGGCTAGCTCGTAGTAACAACCTGACCAAAAACTCTGGTAGTTTGGATACCAAGGACAACAATGGCAGGTCGCGTCGCAATAAGCACAAGCGCCGCATTAACGGCCATAATAGTGAAGATACGACAGTCAATGCCGGATTCAAAGGCTCTAAACCCGGTCAGCGGAAAAAGCCATTCAAAAGAAATACTCCGGGCCCGTCCAATTTGGACCGAATACTCGATCGCTTGTGCCAGATACACGGCACCCCCGAAAAGCCAGCCAATCACACCAACAGGGATTGTTGGGTGTTCAAGCAGGCAGGCAAGTTAATTGCCAAAAATAATGACAAGGGGCTGCATAGCGATGACGAGGAGGAGACCTGGCCGCCGAACAATAGAGGACAAAAGGGTTTCCCCCCACAAGTGCAGACGGTGAACATGATATACGCAACCCACATACCCAAAAGGGAGCGGAAGCGTGCACTTAGGGACATATATGCGATGGAGCTAGTCGCCCCAAAGTTCAATCCGTGGTCCTCATGCCCGATCACTTTTGATCGAAGGGACCACCCCACTAGCATCCGCCATGGCGGTTTCGCCGCATTGGTTCTAGACCCAATCGTCGACGGATTTCACCTTACTGAGTCCTGATGGATGGCGGCAGCAGCCTGAACCTGCTTTATCAGGATACAATGCGCAAGATGGGCATAGACCCGTCAAGGATTAAACCCACAAAAACGACCTTTAAAGGCGTCATACCAGGTGTAGAGGCCAATTGTACAGGCTCAGTTACACTCGAAGTGGTCTTCGGATCCCCGGATAACTTCCGAAGCGAGGAGTTAATCTTCGACATAGTCCCGTTCCGCAGCGGCTATCATGCACTGCTCGGACGAACCGCATTTGCAAAATTCAATGCGGTGCCGCACTACGCATACCTCAAGCTCAAGATGCCAGGCCCTCGAGGAGTCATTACGGTCAACGGAAACACCGAATGCTCTCTTCAAACAGAGGAGCATACATCGGCTCTCGCGGCGGAAATACAAAGCAGCCTCTTAAGGAAATTCTCGAGTCCGGCTGTTAAGCGGCCGAACACCGTCAAGCGCGGCCGGAGTAACCTACAACAAGACCACCTGGCACGTTCCAAGCACGCGTAGCAATGTGGCCCCAACCCCAGCCCTTGCGAAATCGCGAGACCAGTACCACGCGTACATAACTACGCTCTGGAGATACCATGGGCACGGGGGGAGGGGCAGGACCACGGCATGCCCAGAATGCAGCTCAACCACACCAGGGGCTCCCAATTGTGTCATTCTTCTTTTTCTTTCTTCTTACTCACAGGACTCCGTTTTCCAGAAGCCCTGTCTGGTAGTAGACTTGCCGAATTCACGATGCAACAGCTAGGGAAGCAGAAAAGCTACGTCGAGTATCCAGGTGGTCTCCATTACGAGCATTATACCTGTTTTACATACCATTCTGCAGCCTACCCCTGGAGGGGGACATGTTAAATAGTCCCATCCCTTGCTTATCGCACTATTTGTATCGTTCTGCTTTCATTGCAGTATTTTTTGAATGAACATTGCATCGCTTTTTGCCTATCATTGCATTCCTTTTTTTATCTATATATGTTCACTTATGACATGTTGCACCCGTACGCTTTGGTACGGCCAAATACACCAGGGGCTTAAGTTCCCCAGAGTATGGTGTGATAAGTCCAAACACTTTCACAAGTGTGGCACCCCGAACTTATAGCATTATATGCATCGGCTCCGAATCATGTCTTGGGTCAATAGTTGGGTTTGCCCGGCTCCCATGTTTTGGTACCTTACGTTCCGTTATATCGGCTAAGGTAGCACTGGGAGAACCACTGCGATTGTGCCCCAGTTGAGCTGGGTTGAGCACCTATGTGGAGAAAGCTAAAACTGACCGTCATGATGGGGCGAGAGCCGGTCGCTGTTCGAGAGGTTTTTTCGAGTCCCTAAAGACTTATGCCGCTTAGAGCGAGGAGCCGGCTTTGTCCGGCCCCAGGCGTGGATAGCACCCCGAATTCGGCCTTCCGAACACTAGGGGCTTCGCCGAAATTTAAAATTATAGAATTCTATGGCTAAGTGGGAGTGTTCAAGCATTATAAGTCCGATTGCCTCGTTCGTTGTGTTGAGCGCCTCCCTCGAAGGACCCAAAAATGGGAAAAAGAGCGCTCAAGTTTATCCCGAACACCCCAGCACTCGCGGCATGGGGGCTGAAGCCAACGACTTGCCATCTCTCAAATTTGATAAACGGCCGCACAGAAGGTAATATTTTAAATTAACAAGCGTTGCTTAGCGCATATGAACAAGTTTTAAGCACACAGGATAACAAAATGCAAGTCTACTCAAAAATTACATCTTTGGAGCATTCACCCTCTATAAGGCGGGCACCCTTCAGGACACCCTTATAATACATCTCGGGCATGCGATACTCCTTTCCTGGCGGTGGCGCGTCCGTCACAAGCTTCTCAGCGTCCATCTTGCCCCAGTGCACTTTAGCACGGGCAAGGGCCCGATGGGCACCTTCAATGCAGACGGAGTGCTTGATGACTTCAATCCATGGACAGGCGTCCACCAGCCGCCGCACCAGACCAAAGTCGCTCCCAGGTATGGCTTCTTTGGGCCACAGCCGAACTACAAGGCCCTTCATGGCCTGTTCGTCCACCTTGTGGAGCTCGACCAGCTGCTTCAGCTGGTCGCTCAGGGGCACCGGATGTTCGGCCTCAGCATACTGAGACCAGAATACCTTCTCCGTCGAGCTCCCCTCCTCGGCCCGGTAGAATGCGGCAGCATCGGACGCACTACGGGGCAGATCTGCGAACGCTCCTGGAGAGCTCCGAATCCGGGTAAGTAACAAATAATTCACTTTCACATGCTTGCTTTGCATGAAGAATGCCTTACCCGCCGCTATCTTTTTTATCTCCTCAATATCCTGGAGGGCCTTCTGGGCTTCGGCCTTAGCGGCTTTGGCACTCTCAAGAGCCGAGGCGAGCTCGGACTCTCGAGTCTTTGAGTCACGCTCCAAACTCTCGTGTTTTTCCACGAGAGCCTGGAGCTCTTGCCGCACCTCCGCCACCCGCGCCTCCTGCTTCTCCCGCTCGGTGCGTTCCGCGACCGCATTGCATTCGGCCTCGGACACCGCTTCCTTCAGGGTCGCCACCTCATTCGTGGCCCCTGCAATACTCATGTTATCCCTGTCATTTTTTGCAACCAAATCCTTTTCTATAAGGTATTACTTTAATAAGGTATTACTTACCTTCCTTGTCCTCGAGCTGCTTCTTGGCACGGCCGAGCTCGTTCTCGGACCGCTCGAGGCTCTGCTTCAAGGCATTAACCTCCGCAGTCAGTGCGGCAGAGGTCAGCAGTGCAGCCTGCATTCCCATATTGACATATTTGTGTTAGACTCCTGCGTATATCTTTTTAGATCCTTAGTTCGGCTTTTCTTTCCGAACACCAAACTGAGCATCAGGGGCAACTGTCTATGCGGTACTATTTTTACATATCTTAATCACATACCTCAAAGCCTGTTAGAAGGCTGGTGCAGGCTTCGGTCAGCCCACTCTTGGCGGACTGAACCTTCTGAATCACCGCACTCATGACAGTGCGGTGCTCCTCGTCGATGGAAGCGCCGTTGCGCGCCTCCAGCAAGTTATCCGGCGCCTCCGGTTGGACGGAGGTCACCGGCGTTGCAGTCTCGCCCTTCCTACGAAGGGGCCGCCCGCCGGACTCCGGAACCACTAAAGGTTCCGGTGCGGAGTCCGGTCCAAAGTCCGGGAGGTTGCCCTGCGGCACCTCCGAGGCCTCCTCCTCCTGGCTGGGCCCCTTCTGGGACCCCACCTCAGCGTTGTCTGCATCACGGGGGGAGGAGGCAGTCGGAAGTGAAGCGCTATTCACATCCGATGAGCCCAAGGAGCCGCTCGACGAAGCGGGGAGATTGTCCTTGGGCAGGCTACATGGTGGTATTCAGCGTTAGAAGACACTATGCGATGGAAGAAAAATCATGAGTTATTCTGGAATCCGGACACTTACGATCTCGCCAGGGGCTTGACCCTCGAAGGCCACTCCTCTTCGCCGTCGTCGGCGTTGGTGGAACAGTCCGGAGGAAGGGTCCTTCCCTTCTTGGACCCTTCGGCCTCCTCCGTTGGGGAAGCCTTCCTTTCTTCTCCCCCCGCTGGGGGAAAGGCCTCTTTCTTATCCTCCTCATCTTCGCGGGAGGAGTCCGCCTCGGAGTCATCGGACGGTGAGTCCGATAACACCTGGCGCCGGGAACTCCTCCGAGTTCCCGTGGCCTTCTTCTTGGCCTTCTTCTCCGGCACCACGTAAGGCGCTGGAGCCAGCAGTCCCGTTAATCGGGCATCCGTTGGGTCTTCTGGCAAGGGAGCCGGACAGTTAACCTGCCCGGACTTCTTCTGCCAAGCCTGTCAAAGGTAAAGGGAGTTTAGATCCCTCATAGAGTCAAACTATGGAAAACAAGTGTCCCGTAAAGGGTAAAATAGCTTACCTCACCGGCTTGCCGCTGCGAGCTGAATCCGCGATCCTCGGTAGCGGATGCGGGAGATTCGGCGCCCTTGAACAGCACCCTCCAGGCGTCTTCGTACGTAGTGTCGAAGAGCCTGCTCAAGGTCTGGTGCTGTGCCGGATCAAACTCCCACAAGTTGAAGGCCCGTTGTTGGCATGGGAGGATCCGGCGGACGAGCATGACCTGGACCACGTTGACGAGCTTGGTCTTCTTGTTCACAAGGTCTTGGACGCAAGTTTGGAGTCCGGTCAGCTCCTCTAAAGCACCCCATGTCAGGCCCTTCTTTTTCCAGGAGGTGAGCCGCGTGGGGATGCCAGATCTAAATTCGGGGGTCGCTGCCCATTCAGGGTCACGCGGCTTGGTGATGTAGAACCACCCCGATTGCCACCCTTTGATGGTTTCCACGAAGGAGCCCTCGAGCCATGTGACGTTGGGAATCTTGCCCACCATGGCACCTCCGCACTCCGCCTGCTGGCCGCCCACTACCTTCGGCTTGACATTGAAAGTCTTCAGCCATAAGCCGAAGTGGGTCTTGATGCGGAGGAAGGCCTCGCACACAATGATAAACATTAAGATGTTGAGGATGAAATTCGGGGCCAGATGATGGAAATCCAGGCCGTAGTAGAACATGAGTCCCCGGACAAATGGGTGGAGTGGGAAGCCCAGTCCGCGGAGGAAATGGGGAAGGAACACCACTCTCTCATGGGGCCTGGGGGTGGGGACGAGCTGCCCCTCGTCTGGAAGCCGGTGCGCAATATCGTTGTGCAGGTATCCGGCTTTCCTCAACTTTTCGATGTGCCCCTCCGTGACAGAGGAGGCCATCCACTTGCCTCCCGCTCCGGACATGACTGGGGAAGGTTGAGGCGAGATGTGCGGGCTTGGGCGTTGGAGCTCGAGTGCGTGGAAATGGATAAGCAAAGAAGGAAGAAGGCGTAGGTAAAAAGGTGGATCCTTATCCCCCTATATATGGGCGGACGAAACTATCCGTCCCCACCAGCCTGGTAAAACTCGCTTATCTCCCAAGCATCGTAATCAATGGCACGGTTGGGTTACCCACGCCCGTATTGATGAGAATCCTAGAATAAGGGGACACGATCTCTGCTTTGACAAGACGTGCCAAGGAAACCACTTTGCTAAACGCACTGAGGTGGAACAATAAAAACAATTTGAATAAAGGCTTGGCCGTGGTGTGATGTCAAAATCTTCTATAAATTATTCTTTCTACGGTGGTATGTGGAACTTATTTTGCAGAGCCGGGCACTATCCTGGTGTTCAAAATCTTCTATGAATTATTCGGAGGAGGAACCCGCCTTGCAATGCCGAAGACAATATGCGTGCCGGACTCGTCGTCATTGAAGCCTGGTTCAGGGGCTACTGAGGGAGTCCCGGACTAGGGGGTGTCCGGATAGCCGAACTATCATCTTTGGCCGGACTCCAAGACTATGAAGATACAAGATTGAAGACTTCGTCCCATGTCTGGATGGGACTTTCCTTGGCGTGGAAGGCAAGCTTGGCGATGTGGATATGTAGATCTCCTACCATTGTAACCGACTCTGTGTAACCCTACCCCTCTCCGGTGTCTATATAAACCGGAGGGTTTTAGTCCATAGGACGAACAACAATCATACCATAGGCTAGCTTCTAGGGTTTAGCCTCCTTGATCTCGTGGTAGATGTACTCTTGTACTACCCATATCATCAATATTAATCAAGCAGGAGTAGGGTTTTACCTCCACCGAGAGGGCCCGAACCTGGGTAAAAACATCGTGTCCCTTGTCTCCTGCTACCATCCACCTAGACGCACAGTTCGGGACCCCCTACCCGAGATCCGCCGGTTTTGACACCGACAACCACCATGTTACAAGTGACGTTTGAGCAACCCTAAAGTCCACCGTATAGTAAGAAGTGACTATGATACTCTCATGGTCTATGGAGCAAAATCACACGATAACACTCTGCATTATTACAATTGATTAGAAACGATATAAACTCAATTCATAATATACAAGTTTGGGTTGATTCAATATGATCGTTCTTCCAATGTCATAATCTCAATGTTGTTTTAGGACTATCATTTTACACTTAACAATATCATAATATCCGAAAAAACGTGATTAGGAACAACACTTGAGCTAGTCCTAGATGCATTACTAGGAACCCTTTATTTAATCGTTTATCATTCCCCGCGTGCATATGAGTTTTCCACTAAATCGCATATCCCAGGATCATAGCAGTTATAGCATAGAATATAAACTCTTTAATTATGAACACATAAATGTAATAATACAATATTATTGCCTCCAAGGCATATTTCCAACATACCCCACTACCACAGACTCTTTGTAGCCTAAGAGATTTAGCGATAGTAGGGAGGTAATACTGCTTGAGCGGTACTTCCGTTTTCTACTACTGCACTCACTTCCACTTATTCGAGTGTTTCTGTAACCGATTTCCACATTCACAGTAGTAGAACGGTAGTATGGCGGTAGTACTGCTTGGTGCGGCACTTCTGTTCTACCCACCTTGTACTACTGTTGCTTCTCTATGTCATGAGACACTTAACGGTAGCACCGCTGGTGAGGACGGTAGTACCGCTCTGGCGGCACTGTCATTCATGTATGCATATACTTGCAGGCGTTTGCTTGAACTACCGCACTAAGTGGTAGTACCACTTGTGTGCGACTTGTGGGCGGATAAGGTTGGATTTGTCCCTCCTATATAAAGGGGGTCTTATTCCCCAAGAAGACCTACCTCTTATTCCCCATGATCCAGTGTCGCCATAAGCTCCATGTTCGCCCGATCTCTCTCCCTGGCCAACAAAACTTGTAGTTGCTCTAGGGTTTTGAGGAGAAGGCCTCGATCTACACTTCCACCAAGAGATATTTGATTTCCACCAACTAATCCCTTGTGGATCTTCTTACTCTTGGGTGTTTGGGCACCCTAGATGGAATAGGTCACCTAGGAGCCACAATCCATTGCGGTGAAGGTTCGTGGTGGTATTGGGGCATCCAATTAAGTTGTGGAGAGATCCCCAACCTTGTTTGTAAAGGTTCGGTCCCTGCCTTTAGAGGAACCACTAGTGGAATCACGGCATCTTGCATTGCGCGAGGGCATGAGGAGAATACGGTGGCCCTAGTGGCTTCTTGGGGAGCATTGTGCCTCCACACCGCTCCAATGGAGACGTACCTCCACCTAAAGGGAGGGAACTTCATAACACATCCTCATTTTTATCGACTCCACGTGTGGTTATTTCTACGCTTTACTTTGTGCAAGCTATATTATGTTTGTATCTTATGCTTGCTTGTGAGCTTGTTATTGTGCTTGTCATATAGGTTGTCCACCTAGTTGCATATCTAGACAACCTATTTTATTGTCAAGCCTAAATTGATCAAAAGAGTTAAATATTGGTAGTTGCCTATTCACCCCCTCCCTCTAGTCAACCATATCGATCATTTCACTAGACCTAGCTGCAACATATTACACCAATATGTGGTGTTCTGTGCAACAAACCTGTAGAGTAGATGTTTTGCACAAAATCAACACCAATAGTTAGTGCTTTCTGCAATTTCCTTGTTCTACTGTTAGGGCATCTCCAACGGCAATCGCAAAAACCCTCCGCATTCGTCCACAGACAAGGGGGGGGGGCAGTCCGTGGACATGGATGTGGGAGGCAGCCATCCAATGTTAGTTGCATACATTTTCACAACAACTCATACCAATCGGATGAAATTCGTGATAACGCGACCGGATTCCATATAAACATGACGGATTAAGCCATATTTTCATATAGACATGATGTATTTCAATACATTTACATCAACGGTGCTAGTCCGGCTCTGAAGGTATAATTAATACCTAACCTAAATCACCACATGTCAATGCCAATGGAGTTGAGTGGGAAGAAGATCAATACTCCAAGATGAAGTTTGTTCCTCAACAAGAGAAGTATGATCCTAGTTCCTTCAAGGGGACACAAGCTCAAGATGATCATCCACCACAAGACCACAAGCAAAAAGGCAAGGATAAGCTTCAAGAAGAGATTGATGCATTTGAAGAAGCTCCAAAGGCCTTGGTCAAGTGGGTTCCCAAGGCTACGTCAAGCTCTACTTCATCAAGTACGACTACAACTCCAAGGATTCCCATCAAGATGATGTGGATCCTGAAGAGGAATAACTAGAGAGTTCTTGAGGGTGACTCCGCCAACATATTTCACTCATATCATTTTGGCAACAAGTGCAATCAACTTTCACATCTTGCACTAATTCAAGGAGTCACAAACCCTCTTGTTGGTAAGACAAGGGACAAGGTAACCTAATGCTTTCATAGACATCATCTTATGTGTGCATCACTCTATGTCTATGGATATCCTTGTTTGTTCCTTGTGGGACTAACCCGTTTAGGTATTGAAAGTGCAACTCACTCCAAGGATTGCTCCAAATGATCTTCATCAACATTGAGCATCCACATCTTCAACACCTACATGAAGTCATCATCGACAAAACCCAAGGTTAGTTCATCCCTCTAAGGGGGGATCTCACATCTAGGGGGAGCTTTACTCTAAGAATTGAGTCAAACCAACTCTAATGGTGTGAACACATCAATGCATTATGTAAAAGTGGTAACCCCACTTGAGCTTAAACGATGAGTATGACCTATGATCAAATGTTCTCATTTGACTCCTAAGTCAATATACTCATATATATAGATGACCTAGTCATCGCAAATTGCTTGATAGATGCTAGAATTGGTTGTGCATGCTTTGACACATATTTCATTTGCTATTTTATTGTGTGAGCATGTTGGTTGCATATTTTACTCATTCGAGGACATCCACTTGTTGCTTTGATTGATTGGTTTCTTTTTCTTTTGCCAAGTGGATGGACAAGAATGCTTAAGAACCTTCTCTAGCTATCTATGCTTTTCTTGTCTCAAACTCTATTCATGCTACATCACAAAATTTGATCAAGTCAGATTCGAACCACTCTATGTGAGGAGCACTCGGAGTCCCCAATTCGTCATAGACTTAAACTTCCAAAACTTCTTTGTGCGTTTCGGTCTGACCGATTCTTCCATTTTGGTCATACCGAGATCACTAAGTCGATCTAGGTTTTCAACCTCGGTGCAACCGATTTGAACTTTTCGGTCACACCGAGTTGCTATAACTGTCAGCAGTTATGCATCTCGGTGCCACCAAGTTGTTCCACTCGGTCACACCGACAGGGTCGGGCTATATATACCCAGGGCAAAAATTTGGAAACTTTCTCCGAACTCTTTCGCCCGCGCGTAGCCCGCTCTACCTCCAGGGTCTCCGGATCGTCCTCCTCGTCGCCAGCTACCTCCAGTCGCTGGTCTCCGCCGCCGTCAACGGAAATCATCCCCGCTGTTGCGGCCGTAGCGAGTTCATCGCTGAACTAGGGTATGGACTCGATCACTGTGCTATCCCCGTCTGATTCCTAGCACATTGTGTTCGCCATGAATCTTGCCACGATTGAAACTATCCTATCTTGTCAAAACACTCCGTAGATTAGAGATGAATTGGAAATTTAGGGTTAGGTTTCCGCCGAAACCATCTCGGACCCACCGAGTTGTAAAACTCGGTTCCACCGATTCGGCTAAGGCCATTGCACATGTGATTCTCGGTCTGACCGAGAATTGCAAATCGGTGTGACCGAGTTCAGGACTTTGTGAAACCCTAGCAGTCTCGGTGCCACCGAACTGTGACTCGGTCTGACCGAGTTCACTAGTTTAGGTTCCAAAAGCTGCTTCGGTATCACCGAGTTTACAAATCATTTGATCCGAAATGCTTTCTATGGAAAACTAAAACTAAGTTTTTGACTCAGTCTTTTGCAAAAACCTCTGTATTTTGTGATGCTCATCCACTCTATCTCATCTATATCTATTCTCAGAGTCTGCAGTCAGTGTTTGCAATATGTCTGATCAAAGTGACAGCCAGAACAAGTCATAGGAGCAGGTTCAAATGAGTGAGGGCACTAGTCCCTCTAGCAGCTCTGATGAGGGTAGCAGGAGCATCCCAAGCAACTTACCCAAAGCTGCCACCAGGGCCAGAAAGAAGAAAACCTCATAATCTGAGGATGAAGACTATGTGGCAATTGAGGATGAGGCCACTTCCAAGAAGAAGGTGCTCAAAAAGGAGTATGGCTCAGCTGTAGCCACTAAGCCAGGAGTGCAGAAGAAGGCACCTGCAAGAAGGATTCCCACTTCCAAACCTAGGAAGGTTGCCACTGGAGAAACCATGAAGTTTACTATTGAGTCAGAAGATGAAGCTGTTGGCCAAGAAAAAAAGAAAAAGAGAGTCAGAACCACTACTACCAAAGTTCTTGGCAATCCCTCTATGAGGAGAGACTCTGAAGAAGAAGAAGAAGAAGAAGAAGAAGAAGAAGAAGAAGAAGAAGAAGAAGAGGTTGCTGCACCAGCACCCAAGGCTCAGAAGCTTATGGGTGATGCTATCAGGTCAGGGGCTGCTTCATCAAAGCCCAAAGAAGCACCCAAAGCTACCTCCAAGCCCAAGACTGCACCTAAGAGGAATACCAGGAACATATCTGCTGCTGAGAAGAACAAGGCCACAGTGCCTGAAACTGTTGCTGAAGAGGAAGATGATGAAGACCATGTCTTGAGAAAATTGAAGCCAAAAATTCCATATCATAATGATGCTCATCCTATGGCTGAGAACATGAAGCTGAGAAAGGATGCAGGCCTCAGACAGTAGAGGTTGTCTGATCCTTATGCAGTCAGGAGGAGGAATGTTGTTGACTACAGGTTCCATACAAAGGAACAACATGATTTCTATGAGACAGTGTTGATGGACAAGAAGCCAATAGTATGTGACATGAGGTGGGTTGACTGGACCTACATGAAGGAGAATGAAGAACACTATCCTGGTGTGTATGACAGTTTCAGTGCTTGTGGAGTGGTAGACTTTGTTGGGCAGAAGCTCACAAAGTGGAATGATGAGCTCATAATGCAATTCTACTCCAAAGTACACTTCTATCCAGATGGCAGGATAGTATGGATGTCTGAAGGTACTAGGTACCAATCATCAATTGAAGAATGGGCTAATCTGATCAATGCACCTAAGGAGAAAGAGGATGACTTGGATGTCTATACCAAGAAGAAGATGGATCACAATTCTATGGCACATATGTACAAGGAGATCCCAGATGCTGCTGTTGAAACACACAAGTTTGGATCAGTACATTACCTTCTGTCAGGACTGCCAACCATCAGCTGGATCCTCATGCACACTCTCTTTCCCAAGTCAGGTGATCACAACATGATCAGAGGCCATGCAATAAATCTGCTACACTTTTTTGATGTGCCACAGAAGTTCAAGGTCATGAGCCTTGTAGTTGAAACTATCAAGAGGACAACATCTGACCAAAAGAGAAGTTGTGGGTATGCCCCACAGATCCAGGAGCTGATTAACTCCAAGATGGGCACTGGCACATACTTGTTGGACAAGGATCACATGCCTATCTATCCAGACTTTGAGGACAACCAAGTGGTTATGGATGAAGATGAACCATCTTCTATGCATGCTCAAGCAAAAAAGGAGAAGGCAAGGATAGAGAAGGCTACCAAGATGCCAACAATGGAAGAGGCATCTCAGTACTTTTTGAAGAGCAAACAAGATCAGCTTGGCTACTTGATTGCATCCACTCTGAGGATTGAGAAGGGGCTGGCCACCTTGACTCAAAACCAGGAGAGCCTGGAGAGGATCATGGAGCAGAAGTTCTATGACTTGGATGTGAAGGTAACTGAGATATAGTCTGTTGTTGAGCAGCTTCAGGATGATATGCAGGAGAGGAAGGGCAAGACAACCACTGATGCATTTGCCAGAGTGCCTAGAGCTCAGAGACCAGCTGCAGTGCTAGTGACAGACACCAGAGCCACTTCATCTGCACTAGCTACAACTCCAGTGCAACCAGCTCCAGCACCTACTCCTACAGCTCCATCCACATCTACTAAAGTCTTCGTCCAAGGAGCCATCTCTACACCACCACCTGAAGATCAAGCCTGAGAGACGATTTAGTGCTATGCATTTTCTATGAACTTTTTGGTAACTTGTTGCCAAAGGGGGAGAAAAATGTATAGATCATAGGCTTCGAGAGAGAGTGTTGCTTTTTGTTCTCTCTTGCTTTGGTGGTTGAACATTATTTGCCTGTTTGAGATACTTTATGTCTGTGTGATACTTGGATGATCATGTGTTTGATCATATGCTACATTTATGCTTGTTGGATGACATTATCCTTTTTATCTCTATATGATCATTCACTTTGCTTGGTGATGAGTGCATGTATTCAATCATTATCATTTTGAGCGCTCCACCAAGATGTATGTGACATGGAAGAGTAACCCATGAGCCTAACTCCTTGTGCATTTGCAGTCCAAAGCAAATCTTAAACTATGCACAAATTTAGGGGGAGCTCTTGCTTATCACATACTTCTCAAAGCGACAATATTTTTCACTCTTATTATCATTTGTCGAAGCTTTGATCAATATGTTGTCATCAATTACCAAAAAGGGGGAGATTGAAAGTGCAACTATCCCTAGGTGGTTTTGGTAATTCCTAACAACATATAGCTCATTGAGCTAACATTATTCCAAGATGAATATTTCAGGAAAAGCTCAATGAATGGCATGGCATGGATGAGAAAAGTGGACCCCTCAAAATTCTAGGGATAAAAGGATTGGCTCAAGCTCAAAAGCTCAAGACACTACATTCTATATTTTAGTGATCCAAGATCACATTGAGTCTATAGGAAAAGCCAATACTATCAAGGAGGGATGAGGTGTTGCTTAATGAGTTTCTTGCTCCATAGTGCTTAGTGATATGCTCCAAAGCCCTCAACTACTTTCTCACATCCACATATGACCTAAACCAAAAGTCAAACTCGGCCCTACCGATTCTTTCTATCTGGCGCCACCGAGTTCAGATGTCATAGCCACTGCCACAAACCCTAGGCAAATCGGTCTCGCCGATAGGGATCTCGGTCTCACCGAGATGGGATTGTAATATCTCTGTTTCCCTTCGTAACGTTTCGGTACCACCGAGATGAGCGATCGGTCCCACCGAGATTGCAATGTAAACTCCCTGTTTCCTTTTCGTAACATTTCGGTCCCACCGAAATGAGCGAATCGGTCCCACCGGGTTTACCTGACCAACTCCCTGGTTAGCTTATTACCAAAATCGGTCCCACCGAGTTTGTGTAATCGGTCTCACCGAGATTATGTTAAGCCCTAACCCTAAACATATCGGTCCTATCGAGTTGCATGTCGGTCCCACCGAAAATCCTAACGGTCACTAGATTTGCTGAATCGGTCCGACCGAGTTCCCCAATTCGGTCCCACCGAGTTGGGCAAGTTGTGTGTAACGGTTAGATTTTGTGTGGAGGCTATATATACCCCTCCACCTCCTATTCATTCGTGGAGAGAGCCATCAGAATAAACCTACACTTCCAACTTGCTGTTTCTGAGAGAGAACCACCTACTCATGTGTTGAGGCCAAGATATTCCATTCCTACCATATGAATCTTGATCTCTAGCCTTCCCCAAGTTGCTTTCCACTCAAATCTTCTTTCCACCAAATCCAAATCTGTGAGAGAGAGTTGAGTGTTGGAGACTATCATTTGAAGCACAAGAGCAAGGAGTTCATCATCAACACACCATTTGTTACTTCTTCGAGAGTGGTGTCTCCTAGATTGGATAGGTGTCACTTGGGAGCCTCTGACAAGATTGTGGAGTTGAACCAAGGAGTTTGTAAGGGCAAGGAGATTGCCTAATTCGTGAAGATCTACCGCTAGTGAGGCATGTCCTTCGTGGGTGACGGCCATGGTGGGATAGACAAGGTTGCTTCTTCGTGGACCCTTCGTGGGTGGAGCCCTCCGTGGACTTGCGCAACCGTTACCCTTCGTGGGTTGAAGTCTCCATCAACGTGGATGTACGATAGCACCACCTATCAGAACCACGACAAAAACATCCGTGTCTCCAATTGCGTTCGAATTCTCCAAACCCTTCCCTTTACATTCTTGCAAGTTGCATGCTTTACTTTCCGCTGCTCATATACTCTTTGCATGATTGCTTGAAGTGTGTTAAGATTGCTTGACTTGTGCTAAGATAGCTAAAATCTGCCAAAGACTAAAATTGGGAAAAGGATAAGTTTTTATTTGGTCAAGTAGTCTAATCACCCCCCCTCTAGACATACTTTCGATCCTATAGGGAGGGAGGGAGCGCGGCTTGGGAGGGACTCCAAGTAGGATTTCCTCCTACTTGGGTGCCTCCTTTGGCTGCTCCTTCCCACCTATATATATGTGGGAGGGGGGCGCCTAGCACAGAACAGGCAATTGCCTAGCCATGTGTGGCGCCCCCCTCCACCGTTTTACACCCCCGGTCATATTTTCGTAGTGCTTAGGCGAAGCCCTGTGGAGGTCACTTCATCATCACCGTCACCATGTCGTCGTGCTGTCGGAACTCATCCACTACCTCGCCGTCTTGCTGGATTAAGAAGGCGGAGGACGTCACCGAGCTGAATGTGTGTAGAATGCGGAGGTGTCGTACGTTTGGTACTTGATCGGTTGGAGCGCGAAGAAGTTCTACTACATCAACCGCGTTGTTAAACGCTTCCGCTTACGGTCTACGAGGGCACGTAGACACACTCTCCCCTCTTGTTTCTATGCATCTCCATGGATAGATCATTGCGTGTGCGTAGAATTTTTTTTGTTTTCCATGCAACGTTCCCCAACAAGAAGACACTAGGGCCACCATATTCTCCTCACGCCCTCGCACAATGCAAGATATCGTGATACCACTAGTAGTGCCCTTGAAGATGGCTACCGAACCTTAACAAACAAGGTTGGGGCAATCTCCACAACCGAATTGTAGGCTCCCAACACCACCACGAAGCTTCACCAAAATGGATTGTGGCTCCGAGGTGACCTTTCCGTCTAGGATGCTCAAATACCCAAGAGTAACAAGATCCTCTAGGGATTAGTTGGGGGAGTCAAATATATCTTGGTCGAAGTGTGGATAGGGGCCCTCTCAATCAAACCCTACAAAATCAACAAGAGTTGTTGGCTAGGGAGAGAGAACAGGCGGAATGGAGCTTGAGCAACAAAGGAGCTTTTGGAGCAAAAGAGGTAAGTCCACTTGGGTAAGAAGAATCACTTTTATAATGGGGGAAAAGATCCAACCGTTACGCACTCCAAACCCATGCATAAGCGGTAGTACCGCTCGGGCGAGCAGTACTTCTGCTGGAATGGAAGTTCCGGTCTACACGTGCAACTGAGCAAGTCAGAGAGGCGGTAGTGCCGCCAGAGTGGTACTACCGCTCCCACCAGCGGTACCACCGCGTGGTGTTGAGCGAGCATGTGAAACTCCGGTAGTAGAGTAGGACAGTGCGGTAGTCCCGCACAGAGCGGTACTACCGCTCGATACTGCCGCTCGAAGGACAGAGCAGTACATAAGTCGTAAAGTAAGTGGTACTTCAAGCAGTAGAGAATCAGCAGTAGTACCGCCGGAGCGGTACTACCGTTCTGTAGAAGCGGTACTTCCACTGTGCTAGCAGAAGCCCAGTAGATCTGTGGTAGTGGGGTGCTAGTCAGAGCCGCAATACCATGGAAGCGGTACTACCACCCTGAACTACCGCCCAACTACCATACATTTAGATACCGCTAAAAATAAGCGGAAGTGCTAGTAGCAGAGAACTGCGGTAGTACTGCTGGAGCGGTACTACCGCTTACATGCCTTTAGTAAGCCCATGCATAAGATAGGAAAAGCTCCAGTGCCGGGAAGGAAAGTGGGTGCAAAAAGACTCTGTACATGTTGATACCACACAAGCCTTTCCGAAGCGGACCCCTTCTTAATAGTACGGTGATCCTATGACTCAAATCCACCGAAAATAAATGCAAGAAAAACAACCGTCTTCGCTATATATCTCCGAGGGGCTCAAATCGTCTTGTGCCATATGATAGATTCTCTTAAATGCTCAATGCACACAATTAGTCTGCAAAAGCATTGTCAACAATCATCAAAACCACCAAGGGAGAATTATGCCCTAACACCCCAGAGTTATATGCATCAGCACAAAGGACGACTCGCTTCCCACCACTCATTGGAGTGGAACCCCTGGCTGATGCTTTAGCGGGAGGGGAAGGCGGCGCCTCTGCTTCCTTGAAGCCCATGTGGGATCGACGGAGGTCCTTGAAAGAGAAGAACCGGGCAAGACACCGGTTGTGTACGCCGGTGTCGCCTAGGCGCTGGCCTTCATGGGATCCAAGCGATAGCGGACTCCCATGTTCTACTTCTCCTCGATGATGGCGGCAGACGCGAAGGCACCGGCCACCGACTCATCGCTCTCCGCGCATCGGGCTTCCTCCTCTTCCTGCATGGCGGGGTTGTAGGCACGAGAGGTGTGGTCACATGCATGAGAGGCGCGGCCACATGCATGGGAGGCGCGATCGCAGACACGGGAGGTGGGGTCGTTGACGGTAGCGATGACGCCTGTGTCGTGGTGCTCCCCACCGTGCCGGCGTGGAGCAACTCGCCACTCCTCATCGAGTGGGCCTGGAGGCGAAATTTTTTGTACCACGAGACGGCTTGGGCGGCAACTTGCTCCATCGGGTGAGGCGCGGGAGGTGGAGCGGCGAGCTACCTCACTCATATCCGATGGGCTCGGTGGGCCACCCAGCTGGCTTGTATGTTGGAGGACTGCTCTTCGAAAGCCATTAGAAGAGTGGTGAATGAGGAGATTGGAGGAGCGGCGGAGGTGTGTATTCTTGCTCGGCGTCTGCCCTCGTTTAAATAGAGGGCAGACGGTAGGAGTTTGGCCGATGTTGCATTTAACGCTGGTCTGCTCCTGAACGGTGTGGTCGGAGTAGGTTTCTTGGCTTCCACGCGGGGTTAATGGAGGTGTATGAATGCGGCGACGAGGCATGTTTAGCCGGTTGTGTAGCGGGCGGCGCCCTCGGCCAGCGCGCCGGTTCATCGGCGGAGGCAGTGAGAGGTCGCGTCCGCCCAGAGCCGTCTTCAATGCGGAGTGGTGCGCTCTACAGCAGCATGAATACGGGCAGCTGGCGCCGGGCGAGAGCGCGTGCGGGAGGGGGAGGATTTTTTTGGTGGGCCAAGACGGTGAGAAGCGGGCTTGGGAGTGGTCCGGACTCCCGCAAACCTCCCCTACTTTTGTCTCCGGTTTGCGGGAAAGATCATGTCTGGACCACACCGCGGACTGATACAGATCGGCGTTGGATGGCTTCCGCGGTCCGGACAACGCGGTCCAAACGGTTGCTGGAGGTTTACGGGTTCGCCTTGAAGATGCCCTATCCTCGTCTAGATTCCTTGGTGTAAAGGGGGAAGCACACGTGAGAGGTCCATAGATTTATTTTCACTCCTCCCCATTGCATAATGTTTATTCATCTGCTTAGTTCTTGTGGGTGCTGGAAGGCGAGTCTCTGACGCATCTACATCGACAAATGCACACTCTGGTCAATTGATGGGTTCGGCTAGATCCCAGTCGAGTGAGATTTGTATTTCTTCATTTATTTATTTATTCCCCTTCCCACTTTTTTATGGCATCTTTTTTCGAAAACACGTAGATGTAATCGCATGTGCTCGATGGGTGTGTAATTGTAGTTGCGCGCGATTGGCTAGTGGGCAAATATAGTTGTGCCCAAAAAATAAATTTGAAAACAACATAAACCAATTTAAAAATTTACAAAAAATCTCCGAGTAAAATTAGATGGTAAAAACCGTTCTATTTCCCCCCTTAAATGAGACATGATTAAAGCTTCCTTTGTTCAAAGTTTAAGTCTGCCGAAATTCCGCCCCATAAAATTCATGTGAACTTTCTACGAATCAAAGACGACGTGGACCTTCTTAGGAACCCTTCTTCAGTTGATGCACATACAATAATGTTATTAGGAAGGTAAAAGTACTATGGGGATGTAGGGCTCGTGGGTCGATTTATGATGAGCACGGGGAGGGTGGTGGGCAGCAAAAAGAAGATGGAAAATCACAATGCCAAGGAATAATAACTTGTACGGGACGTCCTGTTCGGCGCCTTAAGCGCCCGAACAGGTTCCTGGCGCCCGCTGCATCACCTTGATGGGCCGGCCCGTGCAAGGTACTGAACAAAAATAACCAAAAAAAATGATAGAAACGTGGCTGCTCAGGAATCGAACTCCGATCGATCGCCAACGCAAGGCTTGTTCGACCACTTGACCACTTGTGATCTTCCTTTCGCTAACTCCACATGAAATAGTATGGCCGCAATATTTATTTAATTTTACTTTTACAAAATTGTGAATTTAAAAAAGTACATCGATTTTGAGACAGAAGTTCAACGATCTTGAGAAATAGTTCATCATTTTTGAAGAAAAGTTCACCAAATTTTATAAGAAGTTTATGAAAAAGTTTTAACAGTTCATCATTTTCGAAAAAAGAGTTCATCATTTTCGAAAAAGAGTTCATCAAATTTTAAAAAATATCATCGAATTTGAAAAAACAGTTCATCGAATTTGAAAAGAGTTCATCATTTCAAAAAAGATTTCATCGTTTTCGAAAAAAAGTTCATCAGATTTGAAAAAAACAGTTCACTGAATTTAAAAAGAGTTCACGAATTTAAAAAAGTTCATGGAATTTGAAAAAATAGTTCACCGAATTTAGGAAAAAGTTCACTGATTTTAAAAAATGTTCATTGAATTTGAAAAAAAGTCATCAAATTAGAAAAAGTTGATCGATTTTGAAAAATAATCCGTGCATTTAAGAAAAAGAAAGGAAAAACAAAGAAAATGAACATGAAAAAAGAAAAAGTATAAAAACGTGTTGGAACTTTGAAAAAACCCGATGAATGTAATAATAAACAAAGCAAACGTTAACTGCGGAAGCTAATGATGCTGGCGTACTGGTTACGGCTGTTACCTGGGAGCGCAGGGATCACGAGTTCGACTCCCGTTGCTGCGTCTTTTTTTTGGCATTTTAGAATAGGGATAAAACGCTATATGGGCCGGCCCAGCACAGGGCGCTGCAGGCGCCCGTTTGCAAAATACACGTTAATGGGCGCCTGTAGCGCCAAATAGGATATGCCAACTTGTACTCCTTGGGCAGCAAAAAGGAGTATGATGCATGTTTTTCCTCTTTTTTTGCGTGGAATGTTTTTCCTTGTGCTAGCAGAGGATATTGCGCGTGACAGGTGCTTTCAAAAGATTTATTTGCTAGCAGAGGCGTAATACGGTTGTCAGCACGAGAAAATCTCCACGGTGAGGCCCAAGCCCAACAGCAGGTTCTGCGTTGCTTCTGGCTCGCAACTGTGTCACGCAGAGCCTATATCTCGCCTATAGCGAGTCCGATGGAAGACTCAGTGCGCGCCTGAATCGATCCTACGATTTTTCGGTTGCAGTGTGTGTGCCGCTGCTAACCACTGACCATCATCGGGTTCATGTTAAGTTAGTATATGTCGTGACCTAATTGAAGAAAAAGAGACGGTCTTCTACTGGTGTTTCGGGTTTTTTCTGCTTTTATTTTTTCTTGCTTTTCACTTTTTTTCTTTGTTTCTTTCTATGTTTTTACTACTTTTTCTTTTCTGTCCTTTTTGCTTTGTTCTTCTTTGTTTCTTTTTCGTTTTTCACTAGCTTTTTTAGTTTCTTTCTTTTTTTCTTCATTTACTTTGGTTTTGTTTGTTTATTTTCTCAGTTTTCATTGATTTTCTCTCTCTCGGGGTTTCATTGTTTTTCTATTAATATTTTTGATATATATCTAATATATTTTTCTAATACACATTTAATAATTTTTAAATATAAGATTAACATTTATTAAATACATGGTCAACATTTTTTCTATACACATTTAACATGTTTTCAAATGCTTGATTAACATTTTTCAAATACAAGTTTAACATTTTTAGAATACATGGTCCACACTTTTCTATACACATTTAACATTTTTATATGCATGATTAACATTTTTCATAGATGGTAATTGTTTTTAGAATACATGGTTAACATTTTTCCTTTACACATTTAACTTTTTCAAATGCTTGATTTAACATTTTCAAATACAAGACTAACATTATTATTTCAAATGCTTTGATTAATATTTTTTAAATACATCATCACCTTTTTCATACACATTTGTTTTTTTATGTATTCATTTTTTATACATGAAAAACATTTTTCTTATATGCATTTAAAAAAATTCAAAATATTGTTTTTTCAAATATTTTTACTAAATTGTTTTTCTGTAATATATTTATTTAGAATATAGGGAAGTATAAAAAAAGAAGCAAAAGTAAAAAAAATGTAAAACAAATGAGGATGTGGCTGCCCACGTGCCTGGGCTAGCCCATCTCGCGCCTCCCTTTAGGCGAGTCTTCCATCAGTCTCGCTAGAAGCAAGGTATAGCCGCGCCCCGCCATGAATCCTTGCGGCCTGTATCATCTCGATGGGCTTGAAATGCCTGATCACTAAGCATGATGCATCAGGTCCGAGCTCTAGAACATTGCGACGAGTTAAATAAAAGCTTCGCGAGATTGTTTAAAAAGGGCTCGAGCTCTAGGGCAGAAGACTTTACTTGTATTTTTATGTTGAGTGGCCAACAGTGAAGCCCATAACTTAGGAAAAATTGCTCTTTCTTTTGATCAGGGGCATCATGTGTGGCTAATTCAACCCCGTGACCAAACATGTATCTCAGGGACTATGGATTTTGATGAATAAAGTTTGGTTTTACCCCTAAAAAAATCACGTTCGAGCTCGACCTCTACAGTGTTAACCTACTTTCATTAATAATCAATAATAAAGTTTATACAATCCTTCAGGAGAAGCTCAAAAATAACAGGTGGTGCGTTAAGGATCCAGATGGCCTCGCACTCCCATCAGCAACCTGTGCTAGCGCATGAGCTACCTTGTCCACCCCCATTGGCATATGTCAAAAGCGAACATCCCGAAGAAGGGATGCCGTCATCCAAATCTCTCTGAACTATGGTCATTGAGTCCTCGAAGGCCATATAGAAGCGTGTGCACACGAGCTAGAGAGCAGGCTGGACAGTGGTACGTGCATCTGCTACATGCTAAAAAAGATGTGTGTTGGTTGACCCTCTTGCTAGAGTGAGTGACTTAGTGTTCTCTTTTGAGAACAATAATGTTGATATTGTAGAGCATGTGTTGTATGACGATGTAAGTCTATCCAGTAAGTGTGTGTGTGTGTGTGTGTGTGTTGTGTAGAAGCTGTAATGGGGGTGGACGGTCTGATTACTCATGTAGGCAACGCGGTGGAAGAGAAAGAGAGGAGGAGTATAATGATACAAGGAGGGAGTCTATAGGGGGAGAGGAGACGGTTGAGGATGTTAGAAATGGACCTATCAGCCTTGGGGTTGCCGGGGAACTCACGAACACATGTGATGATGTGCATCAAGATTCATGAAGATGCTTAGTTGCAACAGTTGAGGTTTCGAGCAATCTAGTATGGTTCAAGAGTTAATGAGTCTTGTGGAAACTCAGCACCCTAGTATTATCTTCTTGTACGAAACTAGGCAAAATAGAAAGAGAGCAGAGGGATTATGAATGCATCTATTTATGAGTCAAGTCTTTATTGTGTCTGTTCTAGGTAAAGGTGGAGGCCCTGTGATCTTCCTGGATGCGAATTTCGTGTTAGATTTAAATAAATTTTGTGAACACTTCATTGACATGTATGTTTGCCAAACAAATAAAATAAAGTGGATATATACTTTTGTGTATGGTGAACCTTGTGCCGCTAAAAGATCTGTAATGTGGGGCTTGTTGTGTCGAGTTAAAATTTTGGGGATAGGTCCGTGGTTCATGGTGGGGATTTCAATGAATCAATGTGGCAACATGAGCATCTTTCAACGCTTAGGAGATCTAATTGTTTAATGAGAAATTTCGTGAAGTTCTTTTTCACTGCAACCTTTTTGACTTGGGCGTCGAAGGCGTGTCATGGACTTACAACAATAAACAAGACAGGAGAAGGAATGTCAGAGTGTGTCTGGATTAAGCCATGGCATTCCCATATTGGTCTTCTCTGTTTCCACTCTATAAGATTTATCATGTTGTAAGCCCTACAACAGACCATTGTCCTTTATTACTTCATATTTCTGATCATGATTGTAAAATATCTCTCTCACAAACTTTGAGCTATGAAACTTATTGAGAAAGAGAGGGTCATGTGTTGAATAATCACATTAACAATATTTTGGAAAAACAATAACCTATTTAAAATTTGAGATATGAAACCTATTGAGAAAGAGAGGGTCATGTGTTGAATGATCACATTAACAATATTTGGAACAAATAACAACCTATTCATGATTTGAGTAATGTTGCTTCAAATTAGATAATTATGATGTATTTGTTGCATGATTGGAGCAGAAATCACATTGGTCCTATTCCAAAAGTATGAATATGCTAGAAAGAGAGTAGATTTTCTTTATAGGCGAAATGATATTGAATCAGTTAACTAAAGGTGAAATTCAATGTGACATGGATGAGTTGCTCTTGAAGGAGGAGATGATATGGAATCATAGGAAAGCTTTCTGGAGAGCGAAGGAAATAACTTTTATGTGCTCAAGAGGGAGGTTGGATCTAACACAGAGGACATTGGTGAATTGGCACATGGCCCTGACATAGATGTCCTTTAACCAAGAACAACATGCACTCATGGTAGTACCTAGTAGGATTGTCTCAAAGTTGTAGCGTACGATTTCTAGACAACCACGAGACACAGATAGAGTTTGGAAAACGAGGGCACAAAAAACCACTTGTAGCCGCATGTCCATATAGGGGGGCAGGGGATGATAGGGCCCATGACCATGCTAGGGAATAAGAAAAATGTCGAGGGAAATACAACGAGCAAACGAGAAACAAGATCAGAAAAAACAAGATATGGGTCTGTGCGACAAATACTCAAAGCAGTGAAATGACGTGTTACAAGGATTAAAGATCGACGCCAGCATGACCGATACATAGATTTCTCAAGAGTAATCTAAATAATAATAATAACCATGGTAGTACAAAGTGGGCAGTAGGAGGGTGGTACCTAGGGGGGACATGCTGACACAATCATGGTGCATCCAACAGTGAAAGAAGCATGTGTAGCTACCTCCATGCACACAAAATCGCCTCTCTTGCCTGAATTATCAAAAACCTTTTTCAAGAGTTTATACTCTTGCGATGCTAAGGTAGATCCCTCGTTTGTGATTTCCTTAGTTCATCCTAAAGAGGATGTTGAGGGCAATGAAAAATTGTGTGCTTATGTTTTAGATGAAGAGATCAATCTGCTTAAGGCGTTGGGAACATACGAGTTATCGACTATGTTTTTTGAGCGAACTAGAATTTTTTGTAAAGTAAGATATTACCTAGGCTGTTAGATATTATTTTGTGCAATCATCCTTTGTAGTGTTATCTATAAAGTTATCTCAAAATGTATGGTGAATAGATTATGTGCTTTTATCTCTCGGGGGTGGGGGTGATTACAGATAATGCTCTCATCGCCTTTGAGTGTCTACATTATATGAATTCAAAGAAAGATGGTCGAGAAGAATTTTGTGAGTACATGTTGGACATGAAGAATCTGTATGATAGATTTGACTGGTGCTTTTGGAAGGGTATGCTAACATCGTTGCCTTCTTAGATGGATAAGGTGGACAACTGATGAGTCCATTTTATGTGATATTTACACCTTTTATTTCGTTCTGTAGTATAGGATTCTTTGTATTTTACCGCGTTCGCGCACTTCGTGTTATATGTTTTCACCAAGATATCATGTGCGAGAATAATATGGGGTATTAAGGAAAGAACTCAACTTATGGTGATAAAATCATGTTAATAAACGTTATAAACACTGCCATAAAAGGGTCAAACATTTGGGAGAAGAGAAGGCTCACGCAGAGACCTCCAGAATGCAAGATGATGTGTGGTATGAGCGCGCGCTTGTACCATCGATCATACTATCTGCTGCCGTTTGGTCAACTACTTCACCCTCCTTGCATATGGATAGGAGATCAGAGACACCACACGACCAGAAACACATCCAGAATGAAGAATCGTAGCCTCTCGAAGGATTACTTTGTGGGGATGATCCATAGACTCTGCCGCTGCATCACCGCATCACCGCATCAAGATGGCACTATCACCATCCGTCTTTACCATCGCCAGCCCATCTCCATCTCTTTGTAATACATTAGCTAGTGTGGATTCACTTTTGTATTACTTTGACACTACCGCTTTGATCATGCATGATTCATCCAGCGATGTTTGTATTCTCGATGTGCGAGGAGTTTCCCTAGTTCTTGGGGATATGAAGGAACCCTGGTATGTATACAATTATATGATAATAGGATTTGATATACTCTTTATATGTTTATGTTAATGATCTTCTTTATGTTGGCTGAAGTCAACCACCCAACACATGCATCTCTTTTGGACGAAAGGTTATTAATATGGGACATTCCCATTTTCCCCCTAATTTCCGTCCGACGTCATCTTTACCCCTAAATAAAAATAGTGCTCAACTATACCCCTCTTCCATCAGGTGCCATTATGAATATACCCTTCGGAGTCGTTTCCGTCTAGTCAAAGGGGTTTGACCATCACCGAAATGTTCTCTCGACATGTTTGTCCCTGTCTGCATATGCCACTGACATGTGGGACCCACCCTTTAGAAAAAGGAACAACCTTATTTCTCCCACCCTCCTCTCTCACTTACATGAGAGCTAACAAAAAAACTATAATAGAGGGGAAATTAAACCTAAAACGGAGACAACCCGAGGTTAATTAAATCTGAAGGCCCACACATCATTGGTCGTGGTGTGGTTAGCAACTAAACTAATGATGCCACATTAGCTACGCTATAGTTTTGCCGGCGTGGACAACCAAGCATCTAAGCTTGGGGATGCCCCAGATGGCATCCCTTCTTTCATATTCGTTCATCGGTAACCTTACTTGGAGCTATATTTTTATTCGCCACATGATATGTGTTTTGCTTGGAGCGTCATTTTATTTTATTTTGTTTTGCTTGCTGTTTGATAATATCCCAAGATCTGAAATTCTTAAATGTTAGAGAGTTTTCACATAGGTGCACAATTATTCAACTACTCATTGATCTTCACTTATATCTTTCAGAGTAGTTTGCCGTTTGCTCTAGTGCTTTACTTATATCTTTTTACAGAATGGTGGTGGTTTTATTTTGAAGAAATTGATGAACTCGCATGCTTCACTTATATTATTTTGAGAGTCTTAAACATCATGGTAATTTGCTTTGGCTATTTAGTCCTAATATGATAGGCATCCAAGAGGGATATAAAAACTTTCATATAAAGTGCATTGAATAATATGAGAAGTTTGAGTCCTTATGATTGTTTTGAGATATGAGGATGGTGATATCAGAGTCATGCTAGCGAGTAATTGTGGATTGTAGAAATACCTGTGTTGAAGTTTGTGATTCCCGTAGCATGCACGTATGGTGAATGGTTATGTGATGAAGTCGGAGCATGATTTATTTATTGATTGTCTTCCTTATGAGTGGTGGTCGGGGACAAGCGATGGTCTTTTCCTACCAATCTATCCCCCTAGGAGCATGCGCATAGTACTTTGTTTCAATAACTAATAGATTTTTACAATAACTGTGAGAGTTCTTTATGACCAATGTTGAGTCCATGGGTTATACACACTCTCACCTTTCCACCATTGCTAGCCTCTCTAGTACCACGCAAATTTCACCGGTACTATACACCCACCATATACCTTCCTCAAAATAGCCACCATACCTACCTATTATGGCATTTCCATAGCCGTTCCGAGATATATTGCCATGCAACTTTCCACCGTTCCAGTTATTATGACACGCATCATCATTGTCATATTGCTTTGCATGATCATGTAGTTGACATCGTATTTGTGGCAAAGGCACCTTTCATAATTCTTTCATACATGTCACTCTTGATTCATTGCATAACTCGGTACACCGCCGGAGGCATTCATATATAGTCATATTTTGTTCTAAGTATCGAGTTGTAATTTTTGAGTTGTAAGTAAATAAAAGTGTGAACATCTTCATTATTAGAGCATTGTCCCATGTGAGGAAAGGGTGATGGAGACTGATTCCCCCACAAGAAGGGATGAGACTCTGGAAAAAAAGAGGCCAAAAATATATATGAGAAAGGCCCAAATAAAAAAATGAGAGAAAAAGAGAGAAGGGGCAATGTTACTATCCTTTTTCCACACTTGTGCTTCAAAGTAGCACCATGATCATAGAGAGTCTCCTATGATGTCACTTTCATATGCTAGTGGGAATTTTTTATTATAGAACTTGGCTTGTATATTCCAATGACGGGCTTCCTCAAATTGCCCTAGGTCTTCGTGAGCAAGCGAGTTGGATGCACGCCCACTTAGTTTTCTTTTGAGCTTTCATAAACTTATAGCTCTAGTGCATCCGTTGCATGGCAATCCCTACTCACTCACATTGATATCTATTGATGGACATCTCCATAGCCCATTGATATGCCTAGTTCATGTGAGACTATCTCATTCTTTTTGTCTCCTATACAACCACCATGTTCTATTCCACCTATAGTGATATGTCCATGGCTCACGCTCATGTATTGCGTGAAAGTTGAAAAAGTTTGAGAACATCAAAAGTATGAAACAATTGCTTGGCCTGTCATCGGGGTTGTGCATGATATGAATATTTTATGTGATGAAGATGGAGCATAGCTAGACTATATGATTTTGTAGGGATAACTTTCTTTGGCCATGTTATTTTGAGAAGACATGATTGCTTTATTAGTATGCTTGAAGTATTATTGTTTTTATGTCAATATAAGCTTCTGTTTTGAATCTTATGGATCTAAATATTCTTGCCACAATAGAGAATATTACATTGATAAATATTTTAGGAGCATTCCACATCAAAAAAATACTTTTTATCATTTATCTACTCGAGGACGAGCAGGAATTAAGCTTGCGGATGCTTGATACGTCTCCAATGTATCTATACTTTTTGATTGTTCCATGCTATTATATTATATATCTTGGATGTTTTATATGCATTTATATGCTATTTTATATTATTTTTGGGACTAACCTATTAACCTAGAGACCAGTGCCAGTTTCTATTTTTTCCTTGTTTTTGAGGTTTGCAGAAAAGGAATATCAAACGGAGTCCAAATGAGCTAAAAACTTGTGGTGATTTTTTACGGACCAGAAAAAGCCCCCGAAGCAAAAGAGTTGGGCCAGAAGAGCCACGAGGCCTCCACAAGGGTGGAGGGCATGCCCTACCCCCCTGGGGGCGCCCTTCAGTCTTGTGGGATCCTCGTGGACCCCCCTGACTTGTTCTCGATGCCAAATATTCCTATAAATATAAAAAAAACCACAAATAAACCTAGATCGGAAGTTTCGCCGCCACAAGCCTCTGTAGCCACGAAAAACCTATCGGGACCCCGTTCCGGCACCCTACTGGACTGAGGAGGGACTAGTTCACCCTCGGGGCTGAGGGTATGTACCAGTAGCTATGTGTTTGATCTCTCTTTCTCTCATGTTCTTGATTTGGCACGATCTTGATGTACCACGAGCTTTGCTATTATAGTTAGATCTTATGATGTTTCTCCCCCTCTACCTTCATGTAATGGATTGAGTTTTCCCTTTGAAGTTATCTTATCGGATTGAGTCTTTAAGGATTTGAGAACACTTGATGTATGTCTTGCATGTGCTTATCTATGGTGACAATGGGATATTCACGCGATCCACTTGATGTATGTTTTGGTGATCAAATTGCGGGTTACGTGACCTTGTGAACTTATGCATAGGGGTTGGCACATGTTTTCGTCTTGACTCTCCGGTAGAAACTTTGGGCACGCTTTGACGTTCTTTGTGTTGGTTTGAATAGATGAATCTGAGATTGTGTGATGCATATCATATAATCAAACCCGCGGATACTTGTGGTGAAATTGGAGTATCTAGGTGAAATTAGGGTTTTGGTTGATGTGTGTCTTAAGGTGTTATTTTAGTACAAACTCTAGGGTTGTTTGTGACACTTATAGGAATAGCCGAATAGATCGAACAAAAAGAATAACTTTGAGGTGGTTTCGTACCCTACAATAATCTCTTCATTTGTTCTCCGCTATTAGTGACTTTAGAGTGACTCTTTGTTGCATGTTGAGGGATTGTTATATGATCCAATATGTTATCATTATTGAGAGAACTTGCACTAGTGAAAGTATGAACCCTAGGCCTTGTTTCCAAGCATTGCAATACCGTTTTCACTCACTTTTACCACTTGCTACCTTGCTGTTTTTATATTTCAGATTACAAAAACGCATATCTACCATCCATATTGCACTTGTATCACCATCTATTCGCCGAACTAGTGCACCTATACAATTTACCATTGTATTGGGTGTGTTGAGGACACAAGAGACTCTTTGTTATTTGGTTGTAGGGTTGTTTGAGAGAGACCATCTTCATCCTACGCCTCCTACGGATTGATAAACCTTAGGTCATCCACTTGAGAGAAATTTGCTACTCTCCTACAAAACTCTGCGCTTGGACTCCCAACACGAGTCTACAAGAAGAAGGTTGTGTAGTAGACATCAAGCAGCGCCGGGCGGTGAGTTCATCGGCCGATGGAGCTCTGTTTGCACGGGCACGAGGCTACAACACACAAGTGAGTGAGCTGAGGTGGGGGTTAGGTTCCTATAGACATCAGGAGCATGAGAACATTCTTGTGCTTGACAAATTTGAGCTCTGGCTGCGATGACAACATGGTTGGCGGCGAGCAGCTCTTGAGCTACATAGCTAACACGGCTAGACAGAGAAATCAAAAGCTGGAGGAGAGGGGATATACACAGGAGATCACAGTGAATTCGAGTTCAATGGGCTAGTCGGCGTGCTTGGGGAAGGGTTGATGGCGGCGAATCAACAGTAGTGAAGAACGGCTACAGGCGGTAAAGACATCTATGATTCGCTTGATGTTAGGTCTTCGGGCTTGTGTTTTGTGGCTCAGAGGCGCGCAGTGTTGAGGCGGAGCTAACGAGCATAATTATGCAGTGATAAAGTGGTGTTGGCTACGGTGGCTCATTGCGGGGTGCCATGGTTCTCTCGGTGGAGCTCGAGATCGAGCGAGAGGAAGGGGGAGTGAGCTGAGAGAGGGGAGTGGCCCAGGGTTCGTGCTAACCTCCTGGGCACGTCATGCTCGTCAGGGAAGTAGGCAGTGAGGAGGTGTCTATGACATACGCACGCTAATGATGATGCATCCTCCCGGCGAGGGGTTGAAGACGACCCTTTGCTGGGTTGGGCTGGCTACATGGGCCGGCTACATGTAAGTTGGTCTCTGCTTTTTTCTTTTGTTTTAGTTTCCCATTATTTCTTTAGTGAGGGGTAAACATGCCCAGAGAACGCTTAGGTGATGATCAAACCCCTTTGACCAGACAGAAATGGCACAAAAGGGTATTTCCATAACGGCACCTGATGGAAGAGGGGTATAGTTGAGCACTGTTTTTATTTAGGGGTAAAGATGAGGTCAGCCAGAAATTAGGGGGGGGGAATGTAAATGTCCCTATTACTATTGTGTGAAGGTGGGAAGCAGAGGTCGATGGTGATAGTGCTTATATCCCTCCTTCCCGGATCATTGCAATAGGGGGGAAACAGAGACCACCTTAGCTGGAGTCCATGGGGAAACCCTTAATTATCATCTGGTAACCGGTGTGGGATGAATGGTAGTGGCGTATGGGATACATGGCTACCACGGATATGCACATATCTGTACTTGGCTCTGCACACAAAGAGAAACATATATATAAAGTGGTTTAAGACTTCGACTTAGAATTATGCTTAGGTATTGGTCATGTTAGATACATACTAGCGGGGAATCCGGACAACCAGGAACCCTTTAGTTCTATCGATTCCAACAACTGTTACTCATGTTTCATTCTACTTTATTTTATTTCTATCTTTTATTTTCTTGTTCGCAACAGTCACCCAATATTTAAAACTTCCATTTCCGCTTTGCTTTGGATTACAACTAACTTGCAGTCACTATAACTAAAATCACTAGAAGTGCAATGACCGATTCATGTGCTTCCTGTGGGATCAATAATCTTACATCGAAAAGGCTACAACTAAACTCTGTGCACTTGCAGGCCATCAAGATTTTTCTAACACCGTTGCCGGGGAGTGATACGTCTCCAACATATCTATAATTTTTGATTGTCCCATGCTATTATAGTATCAATCTTGGATGTTCTATATGCAATTATATGCAATATTATAATATTTTTTTGGGACTAACCTATTAACTTAGTGCCAAGTGTGAGTTGTTGTCTTTTGCCTATTTTTGGTTTTCCAGGAAATCAATACCAAACAAACTCCAAATACCATAAAAAAATTGACGATTTTTTTCTGAACATAAGAGACCCTAGAAGCTTTGGGAGGAGGCCAGAAGGCGAAGGAGTAGGCCAGAAGACACTTGGGTGCGCCCAGGGAGCAGGCGCGCCCAAGTACCTTGTGGGCCCCTTGTTCCTCCGTTTGACCTAATTCCATCTCTATAAATTCTCTAAAATCAGGAAACCAACAGAGAGCCACCCAAAACACTTTTTCCGCCGCTACATGCTTCTGTTCTTGCGAGATTCCATCTGGAGGCCTTTTCCGGTACTCTGCCGAAGGGGTAATTGATCATGGAGGGCCTCTACATCAATCTTGCTGCCCTTCTGATGATGTGTGAGTAGTTTACTATAGACCTACGGGTCCATAGCTAGTAGCTAGATGACTTATTCTCTCTCTTTGATCTTCAATACAACGTATTGAGCCCATCATCAGCTGCGTCGACGGAGTCAAGAGGTTGGAGGGCCAACACCGGGATTAGATGCTCCATTTCTCATTGCCGCTACGAGTTCGTACCCAAGACAATTTTATCTTAAGTTAGAACCGCGACAACCACTGATGTAATATAACTTTGATGTGTTTTGAACTGAATGCACGTTATTTTCCTGTTTGATCTCTATTTGTATGTACTACACCCTACGCTTAGTTGTATAAGCTTGCTGGCACGTAAACCCTTGTCATGGGCGCTTTGAGGAACGGATCCTTAGCAGCCTATTGGGGGTGTCGCTGCCGGGCAAGCCATCTTGCCGTTCTTGGCGCAACCACTTGAGCTGTTGAGCAGACTTGAAACAGAACAAGGGTGCTGCCAATAGTGGCAGGGTTTCTTCGTGTGTAGGTTTTCCATACAAAAACCGAAACCATTCGAGGGAAATAACCTTACAAAATGGAAATCACTCAAGGTTTGGCATGACTTAGCTTTTTATTGCTACACGGATCGTCGTCGCGACTATAGACGACACCGCTCGCCTGGCTGCTAGTACTAGAACGATGTAGATGGTCTTGACCTCCTCCGCCACCAGCATCTGCCACGTCGCTTGTTTGCGTTGGCATAGGCGGACTGGCCCCAGATGAACCGATCGCCATGATTGTCTTCTTCTTCGGAGCCATGGAGATGAAGAAACTGCTCCACTAACTACTAGACTAGATTTTCACAACTTCTGCCCCCTACCTGGTGCGCCAAAGATGTCGAGGAAACGACATCTATGGGATCACGGGGATCCCTTCTACGGTTGGCGGGGTGAGGTGCTGCACAAAGATTAGGTCTGATGATCAGTGCGAGGGATTTTTACCCAGGTTCGGGCCGCAATGATGCGTAAAACCCTAGTCCTGCTTGAGTGTATATCTTGTGTTCTTGAGTTCTTAGACTAGCTGCGGTGCATGCCCAGTCCAAAAAGTCTGAATACCCTCCCAGTATGCCTCGGGCCTCCTTTTATATGTCAAAGGGGTTGCCACAACGACACACAGGAGGTGGGAAGTATCTACAGTGCACATGCATATCACTGAAATTGTAGGACAAACGCATTTAATGCGTTGCCTACGTGCCCTCTAACTTTATCGGGGGCGGTAACTGAAGCCGTCTCATCTGTCACCGCCTCTCCTTGCTTCGACACACATCCAGGCTGAGGAGGCATGCAACGCTAGGCTGGATGGCTAGCTGCTGTGTTGGCGCGGTGGTAGAGCCTCCACGAAGATCTGCATGCCGCCACGCAGGCGTCTACCTAGTTGGCAGGATGGTCGTCGCGCTGGAACGATGGTGAGGTGGCGAAACCTTGTCGGGTGTGGGCCTGCCTGTGGCCCCACAATTGTCCCGGGCAAGGTCTTGCCAGGGGCCTCGCAGTCGTCCCCGGCAAGGCGTTCTGGTCCCGCGTGGACCTGCAGGCCATTGGTCTTCACAAAGATCTGCATGCTACTATGTACGCGCCTCCAAGCCTTGGCCTTGATGTTGTCAATGATGTCAGATCTCTCAGCCTCAAGGGTGATGGTCTTGCTGGTGCTTCACGGGTTGCCCCGGCAAGGACCTTGCCAGGGGCCACACAAGCCGCCCCGGCAAGGATGTTGCCGGGGGAGGTCCAGCTTGTCTTCTGCTCTCTGTTCATTGGCTTGAATGCTTGTCTTGGTAATCTTGTATCATGTCTCCTCCTTCCCCGCCAAGCCCTGCCACAGGCGTGGCTACGACTACCCGTGCACAAGTAAGGGGTATAGAAGAACCCATACTTTTGTACACCGTCAGGAGCCCCCAGGCCTGGGCCACACATAAGTGTGAAGCATAGTTGGGCCAGGCCCAAAACAGTGAGCGGGTGCGAGTGGCAGAGATTTAACCGCTGTAAACTTCTCTTCAGTTGCGCATCCCCATGATCCGCATTTAGTGCGTGATGTGGGGGTCTTGCGTGGAATGGCCGTAGCACGCCTGCGTCACCTTGCAGTGAATAGTAAAGAGGCGGCCCGCGTCTTCCCCATAAAAAGAGGAATCCGCAGGGGCGCTGCTCATTTACCCTTCCTGCCTTTCCCAATCTAGGAACCGCCGTTCCCCTCTTCTTCCTCGAGTGCAAACCAGAGTTCTCGCCCCTGCTCGCCACCGTCGGCTTCCATTGCTTCTTGGTCCCCCACCCCTTCTCAGCCACCATGGCGGCCCGGGCAAGCAAGGGAAAGGGAGTGGCTAACGCCGCCGAGGGGAAGGAGGTGCCAGAGAGTGAGTTGGTGAAGCTGCGGAAGAAGCACGCCCTCTTCGTCTCGACGGTCGACGCGCTCACCCTCAAGGAAAAATTCAAGTGCCTATGGGGGAGAGAGACGTCGGGGCATCCTGACACGCACATCATCCCTGCTCCCTTCGCCAAGCCAGGCCCGGATAAATACCCTTTTTCGTCAATTACTTCTCTTGCAGGCTCTGCCCCCCTTTCTCAGACTTCTTCAATGACATCATGCACACCTACGGCTTCCATCTTCTGGATTTTACGCTGAATGTCGTGGCGTGCATGGCCTTCTTCACCCACCTTTGCAAGGGCTTTGCTGGGGTGCATCCCGACATGGTGCTCTTCCGCTACTACTTCATCCCTCGCATCCAGGCAGGGGGTGCCATCTCTGGTTGCGTCACTTGGATCCCAAGGGCTTTGAGCAAGGGTACGTACCCAGAGGGTTCCACAAAGGATAAGTGGGATGAATGGCAGGGTCGGTGGTGATAGATCAAGGAGAAGGATCCGCAGGAGTTCTGCCAGGTCCATCGGAGGCCGCCGGTCCGCGGTAAAGACTGGGGCAAGCTCGACGCCAACGATGAGAAGCTCACGGTCGCCACCACCAAGATCCATCGCCTCACCTCAGTCGGGCTTACGCTTGAGATGATTGGGGCCGATTTCATCCGCCGCCGTATTGCTCCTCTGCACAATAAGGGGAGGCCGGCCTGGGATTTCAAGAATGCGCCAGACATCATGAGGCTTCGCCCTGGCCTGAATTACAACTTTACAGTGATACAACATGCGTCCCTCTGCCAGAGGCTTTTTCAGCTCAAGGTTGACAAGACCGGCAAGGCCGAGAAGTCCGGCAAAGCCGCCAAGACCGGCAAGGTTGACAATCCGTTCAGGGTGCCAGCGGGGGTGGTCCCGTTGAACAACAACTCTTGCATGACCGCCATCATTGCCATGATGCCAGTGTTCAACATGCACGGCCTCGAGCCGACCTGGGTCAAACCAAATGCGGAGCTGATGCAGAAATTCTTCGATAACTTGTCGGAGAAGTACGTCTGTGCCGAGCCGCAGCTCATCTACCATACCACTGAAGAAGAGGTGGTGTACATTGCTGCCAGGGCGGAGGAGGCGGCACTTGCCGAGGAGGCCGGCAGCATCGGCATCGTGCAGGATGAGGCCGAAGAAGCCGAAGAGGAGAAGAAGTTTGCTGAGTGGACGGGGTCTACCGGGGAGCCTAGTGGCACCGGCGCTGGAGTTCCCCTTGCTGAGGAGGTAGCCGAGGAGTCGGCCGAGGAGGGATCTGACGCGGATGAGCCGTCAGCCCCAAAGAAGAAGCATGTCCTGCGGCGGGTCAGCTCCGGCGAGCCAATCTAGCCCGGCAAGGCCACGCAGCTGCAAGAGGCCCAGGCGCAACCCATGCACCAGATGAGGCGCGCGATCGCGGAAGTGGCGAAGGAAGCGGCAAAGGTGAAGAAAGCTGTGGCCGCTACCTCCTCCTCGACCAAGCGCGTCGCTGCCTCCTCCTCGACCAAGCCGTCCAAGACTCCATCTCCTCCTCCTCCCCTTGCGGACACCATCCCGGTGGCCAATTTTGACCTCGGGTCCTTTAGCCCGAAGAGGAAGAGGAGGCCAGAAGAGGAATACGAGTAAGCACCTTGCCTCCCCATCCATTTCCTGATCTTTGATTTAGACCATCTTATCTTGACTTGATCTTGTCTTCACAATGACACAAAGACGTTGGCTCAGAGGTGGCGAAGAGAGCCAAGGCTTCAACGGGCGACAAGCCCCGGCAAGTACTTCACGTGCGCCAGGGATGATCGTGATCAACCCGGATACCAGCCCTCAACGTAGCCCCCACTCCAGCCCCCAGTGTGAGTCCGTTACTCATTTCCCGCTGGTGGGCGTTGGAATGTGTATCTTCAGTGCTGACCTTGCCGGGTTCGTAGGAGGAGAGCGGCAACAGGAGGAGCCATTGAGGGCCACCCCCGAGACACCGCCCCCGTCAACCACGCCACCTAGAAGGGTGTCCCCGGCAAGAGCGTCCACCGACGAGCCCATGCGCATGGAGGAAGAGGTTGTGGGCACAGGTGATGGTGGCTCCGTCCCGGCAACGAACGTCGCATGGGAGGGAACCACTTCTTCTCAGCTCGTCACAGGTAAGCTGCCTGCCTCCCGTCCCTTGCCATCTTTGCCACACGATTTTCTTTCTTTTCTTTGTCCTGAACTTTGACTTTGGCCTTGCCTCATTCTCCTTTTGGTTCCTAGACCCTCCCTCGACGGACCAGACGGACGTCGAAACTGTCATCGAGGAGACCGCCAAGGATGCCGAAGCTGAGGCCACCAAGATTGCTACCGAGGAGGCCGCCAAGTCGTCTGCCGGGGAGGTCGTCAAGGCTGCTCCGAGGAGGCCGCCAAGGGGCCTGCTGGGGAGTCCCACGAGGCTACCACCGAGGAGGCCGCCAAGGAGCCTGCCGGGGAGGCCAGCAAGGCTGCTGCCAAGGAGGCCGCCAAGGAGCCTGCCGGGGAGGAGGTGTGATGTCTACTATACAACCTTCTTCTTGTAGACGTTGTTGGGCCTGCAAGTGCACATGTTTGTAGGATAGTAGCAAATTTCCCTCAAGTGGATGACCTAAGGTTTATCAATCCATAGGAGGCGTAGGATGAAGATGGTCTCTCTCAAACAACCCTGCAACCAAATAATAAAGAGTCTCTTGTGTCCCCAACACACCCAATACAATGGTAAATTGTATAGGTGCACTAGTTCGGCGAAGAGATGGTGATACAAGTGCAATATGGATGGTAGATACAGATTTTTGTAATCTGAAATAATAAAAGCAGCAAGGTAACTAATGATAAAAGTGAGCGTAAACGGTATTGCAATGATAGGAAACAAGGCCTAGGGTTCATACTTTCACTAGTGCAAGTTCTCTCAACAATAATAACATAGATAGATCATATAACAATCCCTCAACATGCAACAAAGAATCACTCCAAAGCCACTAATAGCGGAGAACAAACTAAGAGATTATGGTAGGGTACGAAACCACCTCAAAGTTATTCTTTCGGATCGATCTATTCAAGAGTTCGTAGTAAAATTAACATAAAGCTATTCTTTCCGCTCGATCCATCATAGAGTTCATACTAGAATAACACATTAAGACACAAATCAACCAAAACCCTAATGTCACCTAGATACTCCATTGTCACCTCAAGTATCCGTGGGCATGATTATACGATATGCGTCACACAATCTCAAATTCATCCAACCAACACAAAGTACTTCAAAGAGTGCCCCAAAGTTTCTATCGGAGAGTCAAGAAAACGTGTGCCAACCCCTATGCATAGGTTCATGGGCGGAACCCGCAAGTTGGTCACCAAAACATACATCAAGTGGCACGTGATATCCCATTGTCACCACAGATAAACACGGCAAGACATACATCAAGTGTTCTCAAATAAAGACTCAATCCGATAAGATAACTTTAAGAGGGAAACTCAATTCATCACAAGTGAGTAGAGGGGGAAGAAACATCATAAGATCCAACTATAATAGCAGAGCTCGCGATACATCAAGATCGTGCCATAGAGAGAACATGAGAGAGAGAGAGATCAAGCACATAGTTACTGGTACATACCCTCAGCCCCGAGGGTGAACTACTCCCTCCTCGTCATGGAGAGCACCGGGATGATGAAGATGGCCACCGGTGATGGGTTCCCCCTCCGGCAGGGTGCCGGAACGGGCTCCCGAGAGGTTTTTGGTGGCTACAGAGGCTTGCGGCGGCGGAACTCCCGATCTATCTTGATATTCGAAGGTTTTAGGGTACGTAGGCTTATATAGGCGAAAGAAGTCGGTCGGGAGGTGCTCGAGGGGCCCACCAGACAGGGGCGCGCGCCCTGTAGGGTGGGGGCACCCCCCTATCTCATGGCCTCCTCGAGGATCTTCTGACTTGAACTCCAAGTCTCCAGGATCATATTCTTCCAAAAATCACGCTGCCGAAGGTTTCATTCCGTTTGGACTCCGTTTGATATTCCTTTTCTTCAAAATACTGAAACAGACAATAAAACAACAATATGGGTTGGGCCTCCGGTTAATAGGTTAGTCCCAAAAGTAATATAAAAGTGTATAATAAAGCCCATAATCATTCAAAACAGATAATAAAATAGCTTGAATGCTTCATAAATTATAGATACGTTGGAGACGTATCAACATCCCCAAGCTTAATTCCTACTCGTCCTCAAGTAGGTAAATGATAAAAAAGAATTTATGAAGTGTGAATGCTAGAAGGTGCACAAGTTTGATCAATGATAATTTCAAACACCTTTTCTAGCATGATAATATGTCATAACAGTAGTTCATCTCATAAAACTTCTCACAATAAAGTAACAAGCAATTCACATGTCAAAGCATAGACCATAAACTTTCTTGAAAACTAGCAAACTTCATTCTCAGTCATCAAACAATTGCAATTCATCTTATCTTCAGGAATAGCAAACTTCACATACTCAACTATCAAATAGTCTTCGACAATTGCTAACACTCACGCAATACTTGTGGTTATCAAGTCTTAATCGAACACTAAGAAAGATAGGGTATTATAGTGTTGCCTCCCAACGTATTCACCTTTGGGTGATGTCAACAATAATAGTTCATGCTAACTTACATCCAATTGGATATATATATCAGGATCACCCCAACACAAAAGTGCTTGCCAAAGGATAAAATGAAAAAGGGAAAGGTGAAGATCACCTTGACTCTTGCATAAAGTAAAAGATATAAAGTAAAAGCTAGGCCCTTCGCAGAGGAAGCAGAGGTTGTCATGCGCTTTTAGGGTTGGATGCACAAAATCTTAATGCGAATGAATGTCACTTTATATTGCCACTTGTATATGGACCTTTATTATGCAGTCCATCGCTTTTATTGCTTCCATAACAAGATCGTATAAAGCTATTTTCTTCACACCAAAATATCATACATATTTAGAGAGCAATTTTTATTGCTTGCACCGATGACAACTTACTTGAAGGATCTTACTCAATCCATATGTAGGTATGGTGGACTCTCATGGCAAAACTGGGTTTAAGGATATTTGCAAGCACAAGTAGTATCTCTACTTGGTGCAAGGAATTTTGGCTAGCAAGAGGGGGAAAGGCAAGCTCAACATGTTTGAATGATCCATGACAATATACTTTAACTGAGATGTCGGAAAACATAAACCATTACGTTGTCTTCCTTGTCCAACATCAACTCTTTAGCATGTCATACTTAATGAGTGCTCCCAATTATAAAAGATGTCTAGGATAGTATATTTATATGTGGAATCTCTCTTCCTTCAATATTCTTTCATGAATTGTTCAAATGACCAATACAATGCTTGCTAACCTTCAATAAATTTACAGCCTCTACTTCTTAGATGTGAAGTCATAACTCCCATGGGATAAGAAAATGAGACATATATAATTTCAGATTTATGACATTCAACTCATTCAACCATTTACTCATAGGATATAGAAGCACATGAGTAAATGACAAACTACTCCAAAAAGATATAAGTGAAGATCAATGAGTAGCTAAATAATTATGTAACTATGCGAATACTCCCTCTCGTTTAAGAATTTCAGATCTTGGTATTGTATTCAAACAGCAAGCAAAACAAAATAAAATGACAATGCAAGGATAGCACAACTCATGTGAAGAAGCAAAAACTTAGGCTCAACCGATACTAACCGATAGTTGTTGAAGAAGAAAGGTGGGATGCCTACCGGGGCATCCCCAAGCTTAGATGCTTGAGACTTCTTGAAATATCATCTTGGGGTTCCTTGGGCATCCCCAAGCTTGAACTTTTGTGTCTCCTTAATTCCTCTCATATCATGGTTTCTCTTTTTATCAAAAGCTTCATCCACACCAAACTCAACAAGAACTCGTGAGATAGGTTAGTATAAACCAATGGAAAACCTTATCATTTTCTACTGTAACAAATCACTAAAATTATTATTCCACATTGAATACTAAATGCCTCTGCATATTTAAATATCCTCGAATAGAATCATTAAACAAGAAAACATACGCAAATAATGCAAACATAACAGCAATCTGCCAAAACAGTACAGTCTGTAAAGAATGCAAGAGTATCAATACTTACCTAACTCCAAAAATTATGAAATAAAATTCCCACTGTATTAAATTTATCAGAGCTCATTATGCAAAAAGTTTCAACATTATATCATTCTCTGACTTTTCTAGGGAATTTTTGCAACAGCGGTAAACTTTCTGTTTTCAAACAGCAACATGTATACTAGCAAAATAAGCATGGCAAAGGCTATCCTTGACTTATTTATTGAAAATAAAGATGCAAAACATTATTCTAAATAACAGCAAGCAAATACTAACAAAAGAAAATGATGCTCCAAGCAAAACACATATCATGTGGTGAATAAAAATTTAGCTCCAAGTAAAGTTACCGATGAACGAAGATGAAAGAGTGGGTGCCTTCCGGGGCATCCCCAAGGTTCTTGCCATTCCTTATTCCATAGTCCATCAAATCTCTACCCAAACCTTCAAAACTCCACAACACAAAACTCAACAGAAAACTCGTAAGCTCCGTTAGTATAAGAAAATAAATCCACCACTTGGGTACTGTAATGAACTCATTCTAAATTCATATTGGTGTAATATCTATTGTACTCCAACTTTTATATGGTTCATACCACTTAATACTAGCCATAGATTCATCAAATTAAGCAAATAACACATAGAAAACAGAATCTGTCAAAAACAGAACAGTCTGTAGTAATCTGTATCAAACGTATACTTATGGAACTCCAAAAATCCTACCAAATTAGGAAGCCCTAATAAATTTGTGTACCAATCCGGAGAAAAAAGAATCAGCTCATAAGCACGTGTCTTCGAATTAACAGAACTAATTTACTGGGTGCAAAAGTTTCTGATTCTCAGCAGGATCAACACAATTATCATCAAAAGCCATCCTAAAGGTCTTACTTGGCACTTTATTGAAACAAAAGCTATAAAACATGATTACTACAGTAGCATAATCATGTGAACACACAAAAACAGTAAGGATAAATATTGGGTTGTCTCCCAACAAGCGCTTTTCTTTAATGCCTTTCTAGCTAGGCATGATGATGACAATGATGCTCATATAAAAGATAAGAATTGAAACATAATGGGAGCATCATGAAGCATATGACTAGCACATTTAAGTCTAACCCTCTTCCTATGCATAGGGATTTTGTGAGCAAACAACTTATGGGAACAACAATCAACTAGCAAAGGAAGGCAAATCAAGCATAACTTCGAGATTTTAAGCACATAGAGAGGAAACTTGATATTATTGCAATTCCTACAAGCATATGTTCCTAACCCATAATAATTTTCAGTAGCATCATGAATGAATTCAACAATATAACCAACACATAAAGCATTATTTTCATGATCTACAAGCATAGAAAATTTACTACTCTTCACATAAGCAAATTTCTTCTCATGAATAGTAGTGGGAGCAAAATCAACAAAATAATTATCATGTGAGGCATAATCCAATTGAAAACTAAAATCATGACGACAAGTTTCATGGTTATCATTATTCCTAATAGCATACAAGTCATCACAATAATCATCATAGATAGCAACTTTGTTCTCATAATCAATTGGAACCTCTTCCGAAATAGTGGAATCATCACTAAATAAAGTTGACACTCTTCCAAATCCACTTTCATGTTCATCACAATAAGATTCAACATCCTCCAAAATAGTGGGATCACAACTTCCTAAAGTTGACACTCTTCCAAACCCACTTTCATCAATATAATCATCATAAATATGAGGCATGCTTTCATCATAATAAATTTGCTCATCAAAACTTGGGGGACAAAAAATATCATCTTCATCAAACATAGCTTCCCCAAGCTTGTGGCTTTGCATATCATTAGCATCATGGATATTCAAGGAATTCATACTAACAACATTGCAATCATGCTCATCATTCAAAGATCTAGTATCAAACATTCTATAGATTTCTTCTTCTAGCACTTGAGCACAATTTTCCTTTTCATCAAACTCACGAAAGATATTAAAAAGATGAAGCATATGAGACAAACTTAACTCCATTTTTTGTAGTTTCTTTTATAAAGTAAACTAGTGATAAAACAAGAAACAAAAAGATTCGATTGCAAGATCTAAAGATATACCTTCAAGCACTCACCTCCCCGGCAACGGCGCCAGAAAAGAGCTTAGTTGACGGGGTGTGAGTGAGTGCCGCTTACCTAGCCTCCCCGGCAACGGTGCCAGAAAAGAGCTTGATGTCTACTACACAACCTTCTTCTTGTAGACGTTGTTGGGCCTGCAAGTGCACATGTTTGTAGGACAGTAGCAAATTTCCCTCAAGTGGATGACCTAAGGTTTATCAATCCATAGGAGGTGTAGGATGAAGATGGTCTCTCTCAAACAACCCTGCAACCAAATAACAAAGAGTCTCTTGTGTCCCCAACAGACCCAATACAATGGTAAATTGTATAGGTGCACTAGTTCGGCGAAGAGATGGTGATACAAGTGCAATATGGATGGTAGATATAGATTTTTGTAATCTGAAATAATAAACACAGCAAGGTAACTAATGATAAAAGTGAGCGTAAACGGTATTGCAATGATAGGAAACAAGGCCTAGGGTCATACTTTCACTAGTGCAAGTTCTCTCAACAATAATAACATAGATAGATCATATAACAATCCCTCAACATGCAACAAGGAGTCACTCCAAAGCCACTAATAGCGGATAACAAACGAAGAGATTATGGTAGGGTACGAAACCACCTCAAAGTTATTCTTTCGGATCGATCTATTCAAGAGTTCGTAGTAAAATAACATAAAGCTATTCTTTCCGCTCGATCCATCATAGAGTTCATACTAGAATAACACCTTAAGACACAAATCAACCAAAACCCTAATGTCACCTAGATACTCCATTGTCACCTCAATTATCCGTGGGCATGATTATACGATATGCGTCACACAATCTCAAATTCATCCAACCAACACAAAGTACTTCAAAGAGTGCCCCAAAGTTTCTACTGGAGAGTCAAGAAAATGTGTGCCAACCCCTATGCATAGGTTCATGGGCGGAACCCGCAAGTTGGTCACCAAAACATACATCAAGTGGCACGTGATATCCCATTGTCACCACAGATAAACACGGCAATACATACATCAAGTGTTCTCAAATAAAGACTCAATCCGATAAGATATCTTCAAGAGGGAAACTCAATTCATCACAAGAGAGTAGAGGGGGAAGAAACATCATAAGATCCAACTATAATAGCAAAGCTCGCGATACATCAAGATCGTGCCATAGAGAGAACACGAGAGAGAGAGAGAGAGAGAGAGAGAGAGAGAGAGAGAGAGAGAGAGATCAAACACATAGCTACTGGTACATACCCTCAGCCCCGAGGGTGAACTACTCCCTCCTCGCCATCGAGAGCGCCGGGATGATGAAGATGGCCACCGGTGATGGGTTCTCGCTCCGGCAGGGTGCCGGAACGGGCTCCCGAGAGGTTTTTGGTGGCTACAGAGGCTTGCGGTGGCGGAACTCCCGATCTATCTTGATATTCGATGGTTTTAGGGTACGTAGGCTTATATAGGCGAAAGAAGTCGGTCGGGAGGTGCTCGAGGGGCCCACGAGATAGGGGGCGCACCCTATAGGGGGGCGCCCCCTATCTCCTGGCCTTCTCGAGGATCTTCTGACTTGAACTCCAAGTCTCCAGGATCATATTCTTCCAGAAAAAATCACGCTGCCGAAGGTTTCATTCCGTTTGGACTCCGTTTGATATTCCTTTTCTTCGAAATACTGAAACAGGCAATAAAACAACAATATGGGCTCGGCCTCCGGTTAATAGGTTAGTCCCAAAAGTAATATAAAAGTGTATAATAAAGCCCATAATCATTCAAAACAGATAATAAAATAGCATGAATGCTTCATAAATTATAGATACGTTGGAGACATATCAAGGTGGTCGATGAACAACCCTCTTCCTCTACAACCCCCGCCCCGAGCAAGTACTTGAAAGTGGGCGACGATCTGTTCGTCAGCCTCCCAGGGACGGCAAGCACCGGAGCTCCAGCCGAAGAGGAGGTGTTTGACGACGAGGTCCTCACCACTGCCGGGCTCCAAGTTGTTGATGAACCGAGCGCCAGCGGCAGCGGCACCAAGGAAGACCAGCTCCTCCAGGCCATGAGAGCCAATTTCCATAAGCTCCAGGCTCTACCGCGCCCGCAAGGATAAGGTGGACTCCAGGATAGCGGCCGTGGAAAAGGCAGAAGCAGACTTCCAGTAGCGCGTTGCACAGATGCAAGTCTGGTTCACCGAAGCCCAGCAGGATCTGAAGGCCACCCAGGACCAGCTGGGCGAGCGCCAGCGAGAGCTCCTCCTGAAGCAGGCTGACATCGAGAAAGCCCAAGAGGTGGTGAAGGCATAGGCCGCCAAGGATGAAGCTGACCAGATGAAACGCCGCATCTTGCTTGACGCCCAAGAAGAAGACCTGGTTGCCCGTGAAGGGGAGCTTGCCGCTAAGCTTCACACCAAGGACAAAGAGGTCGAAAAGCTTGTCACGCAGCAGACCCAGGAGCTGGAGCAGAAGCACAAAGATGCACTTGATGCTTTGGCCCTGGACCATGCAGGCAAGCTGAATAAGGCCGTTGACGGTGCTGAGGCTGCAGAGGCCGCCAAGAATGAGCTGGCCAGCAAGGTGGAGAAACTGGAGCTGGATCTAGAGGAGCTGAGGAAGGAGATCTCGAAGCCGACAAAGGATAGGGACATGACTATCCACACCTTGGCGGATCTGCAGTTCACCATCTCCGACAAGACCAAGCTGCTCTATGAGGCCAACAACTCCATTGCTGATCTGAAGCTGAAGCTGGACACCTTGGAGGGGATGCCCGCAGAGACCAGGGCCCGTGAGAAGACCCCGGTCAAGGACCTCGAGAATGAGAGACAGCTGCTGCAGAATGCCGCCGCCACCCAGAACGACCTTGTGGACGACACGAAGCTCTGGACCAGCTGCCTCGTCAATATTGCGGAGAGGCTCACCATGCAGCTGTCCGTCATGGGCATGCCAAACTTCAGGTTCTCCCATGAGGTGAATGTGACCGATAGTGCCAGGCTGACCCTATTCTTCGAGGGCATCCTCAACGCCTTGAAGCTGCTCCACTCCAATCGAGCAACTTATCTAGCCAATGAGGCCCGGAAGCTTTGCCGTGGCGCCTTGATCAAGGTGCTCACCAAGGTGGCGTACTGGAACCCCAATGTCGACTTCGCCAACGCGCTTGATAGCTTGCCAGAGGATGCAGAACCCAAGGCGCTTGAGGAGCGTATCGAGCCCATCATCAGCTGCATCGACGGAGTCAAGAGGTTGGAGGGCCAGCGTCGGGATTAGCTGATCCATTTCTCATTGCCGCTGCGAGTTCGTACCCAAGACAATTTTATCTTAAGTTAGAACCGCGGCAACCACTGATGTAATATAACTTTGATGTGTTTTGAACTGAATGCATGTTATTTTCCTGTTTGATCTCTCTTTGTATGTAATACACCCTACACCTAGTTGGATAGTCTTGCCAGCGCGTAAACCCTTGTCGTGGGCGCTTTGAGGAACGGATCCTTAGCAGCCTGCTGGGGGTGTCGCTGTCGGGCAAGCCACCTTGCCGTTCTTGGCGCAGCCACTTAAGCTGTTGAGGGGACTCAAAATAGAACAAGGGCGCTGCCAATAGTGGCAGGGTTCTTCGTGTGTGAGGGAGTCCTGGACTAGGGGGTGTCCGGACAGCCGGACTATCATCGTCAGCCGGACTCCAAGACTACGAAGATACAAGATTAAAGACTTTGTCCCGTGTCCGGATGGGACTTTCCTTGGCGTGGAAGGCAAGCTTGGCGATACGGATATGTAGATCTCCTACCATTGTAACCGACTCTGTGTAACCCTAGCTCTCTCCGGTGTTTATATAAACCGGAGGGTTTTAGTCCATAGGACACACAACTATTACAACAATCATACCATAGGCTAGCTTCTAGGGTTTAGCCTCCTTGATCTCGTGGTAGATCCACTCTTGTACTACCCATATCATCAATATCCATCAAGCAGGAGTAGGGTTTTACCTCCATCGAGAGGGCCCGAACCTGGGTAAAAATAACATGTCCCTTGTCTCCTGTTACCATCCGCCTAGACGCACAGTTCGGGACCCCCTACCCGAGATCCGCCTGTTTTGACACCGACATTGGTGCTTTCATTGAGAGTTCCTCTGTGTCGTCACCGATAGGAAGGATGCCTCTTCCCATCTTCAAAGACGGTATCTTCGCCAAAGGAGCCTTGGCCGCTGGCCAAACTATCCGGCTGGGTGGTTTTCTCATGACCGCCTGTTCGGCCACCGCTTCGACGACGACCTCCCAGGTCGTCAAGAGCAATCTTCGCATCAACTCGGAATTCGCCGAGCAGTTGGATCCAATAGAGCTCTCATCTGTAAACGAGCTCTTGGATCGCATCGCCGCCCAGGGAGTCGCTACAGACTACGATCAGATTGGGCTTAAAACCGATCTGAGAGAGATTAACTCTCCCCAGGTTACCCACCACGTCGCGGTGGTAGAAGAACAACGCGGCGACTCTTCTCCTATATTGAAAACTAGTCATGTCCGGGCTTCCGAACCCTTCATGCCGGATTCCCGCGGGGGGACGGACTTCGATCAAGCACTGAACCTAAAGTCAGGCATCGGACCGGACTCGTTGGACAACTCCAACAATCCAAACCTCCAAATTTGGAAGCTTCTCGACCCTTGAGCCCCGAGATGGGTAGGATTTCGGATTCAATTCCACCCACCCACCCAGACATAAGCGATCTATCGCAAATCCGGCAAGAGCCCGCTGAAACAGTACATCATTACTAGGCCAGATTCCTCCTGGTTATGGACAGGATAAAGGACTGCCGAGAGGAAAATGCAATTTCTATTTTCTGCAATAATTGCACGGACAAGGGAATCTTGAACGCCGTCAGTCGCTGTGAAATTACACGCTTCTCCGACCTGGCGTCCATAGTACGAAAGTACTGTGCGATGGAGAGTTTCCGGAAAACCGAAACTAAGTTTTGGGACAATCTGGCCCCGAATACAACCCTAGTCCGTAACAAAAGGGTGCAGCACACTCAGGCACCAGGTACAAAAGCCAAAAAGAAAAAAACCCCATAAAGGGTAAGGTACCGTACTGGAGGGATGGCTCAGCGGACCCTGTAAAATTCACAGTACAGAAGGCGCCACCCCAACACATAGCCTTCGAGCATGTTGGATATTGCGGCAGGTGGCCAAAAGTGGCGAGGAGCTTCTAGCCCCAGAAAACCACTCCAACAGTACCAGTATGGTGTCAACGGTCTTCAAGACTTTCGCATCAAATAATATGCGAAAATGAACAATCCGCAGCCTCGCCGAAATCTACCAAGTAGCAACAACAAATCCATGGAGCGACACGGCCATCACCTTCAACGCCAGCGACGAACCTAAATTCCGAACAGCCCGAGCACCAGCCGCATTGGTCCTCAGTCCAATAGTGGACGGCTTTCGTCTCACCAAGGTACTCATGGATGGCGGCAGCGGACTAAACCTCATCTACGAGGAAACTCTTCAAAAAATGGAAATAGACTGGAGCCGCATTGAGCGAAGCAGCACAACCTTTAGAGGAATAATCCCTAGCCGGGAAGCGCGCTGCACAGGAAAAATCACACTTGATGTGGTGTTCGGATTGCCGGACAATTATAGGTCCGAAGAGGTCACGTTCCAAGTGGCCCCGTTCAGCAGCGGATATCGCGCTATATTAGGGCGGGAGGCATTCAAAATTTTTCAAGCCATACCCCATTACGGCTACATGAAGCTTAAGATGCCTGGGCCCGGCGGAACAATCACTCTCGCTAGTGATCCGGACATAGCACTCCGCGCCGAAAACAAGACGGCCGCATTAGCCATGGAGGCACTATCCGAAGCCCTAGCGGCAGAAGAACTCACTGCGCTGCGCTCTATGGTGAATAGGGACGATGTGATACTCGATAAGAGATTCAAGTCCACCTCTTTCAAACCAGCGGACGAAATAGTCAAATTCCAGGTCCACCCAACGGACCCAACAAAGACGGCCTCCATCGGGGCACAGTTAAACCCTGATGTAGATGCCGCACTGCGAGAATTCCTTCGGGAAAATTGGGACGTCTTCGCCTGGCACCCTTCAGATATGCCAGGAATCCCACGCAGATTGGCAGAACACAGCCTAAAAATCCTAAAAGGATTCAAGCCAGTCAAACAGGTTCTTCGGCGATTTTCTGAACCCAAAAGACAGGCAATGGGAGAAGAGCTAGCCAAACTACTGGAAGCCGGATTCATCAGAGACATCAAACATCCGGACTGGCTAGCAAACCTGGTAATGGTACCAAAGAAGGACAAATCCTGGCGCCTATGTGTCAATTTTAAAGACCTCAACAAGGCCTGCCCAAAGGATCCCTTCCCCCTCCCCCGCATCGACCAGATAATCGATGCTACTGCAGGGCACGATTCATTGTGCTTCCTTGACGCATATTCTGGCTACCATCAAATCAAGATGGCGGAAGCGGACCAAGCCGCGACGGCATTCATTACTCCATATGGACCATTCTGCTTCAACACGATGCCTTTCGGACTCAAAAACGCCGGCGCAACATATCAGCGCATGATTCAGACATGTCTGGCTACCCAGATCGGCAAAACAGTAGAGGCATACGTAGACGACGTAGTCGTCAAAACCAAACACGTTGAAACTCTAGTAGACGATTTGAGGCTCACATTCGACAACCTTCGAGCATATGACATCAAGCTGAATCCGGAAAAATGCATTTTCGGCATACCAGCCGGAAAGCTCCTAGGCTTCATTGTATCCGATAGAGGAATTGAAGCAAACCCAACAAGATCCGAGCCCTGTCATAGCTAGATATTCCAAAAGACCTCAAACAAATACAAAAACTAACCGGATGCGTGGCAGCCCTAAGCCGCTTTATCTCCCGTTTAGGAGAGAAGGCATTGCCCCTCTATCGCCTCCTCAGGCGCACCGAACACTTCAAGTGGACGGATGCTGCCACTGCCGGACTCGAAGAAATAAAAGCCCTATTGGCAACAAATCCGGTCCTGGCTGCGCCTAACCTGGGCGAACCAATGTTGTTATACATCGCGGCAACACATCAAGTTGTAAGTGCGGTACTCGTCGTCGAACGAGAAACAGAAGGGCATAAATTCCCTCTTCAAAAACCAGTGTACTACGTATCCACTGTCTTAACTCCCTGCAAGTCCCGTTACCCGCACTATCAAAAGATAGCGTATGCGGTGTTCATGGCATCCCGGAAGCTCCGACACTACTTTCAAGAGTGTTCGATAACAGTGGCCTCCGAAGTACCCCTCAACGACATTATAAACAACCGCGACGTGACAGGCAGGATTGCAAAATGGGCCATTGAGCTCTTACCATTTGATATAACTTACAAACCTAGGCGAGCAATAAAGTCGCAGGTCTTGGCTGACTTTGTCGTTGAATGGACTGAAGCCGAACTCCCTAAAGAGTACGGCGCATACTCCAATTGGATTAGGCACTTCGACGGCTCCAAAATGTTGGCCGGCTTGGGGGCTGGCGTCGTACTAACGTCCCCAACCAGGGACACAGTCCAATACGTACTTCAGATAATGTACACGGACTCCAACAATGCAGCCGAATATGAGGCCCTCCTACATGACCTCCGGATGGAAATCTCCATGGGCATTCAACGCCTAGAGGTGCGCGGGGATTCAAACCTTGCAATATCCCAAGTAAATGGAGACTTTGACGCCAAGGATCCGAAAATGGCAGCCTATCGTAACGCTGTCCTAAAAATGTCAGCTCGGTTCGAAGGACTTGAATTCCACCACGTAGCCCGGGATAATAACCAAGCAGCCGACGTCTTGGCACGCATCGGTGCAAAACGCGACGCTGTCCCTCCAAACATCTTCCTGGAACGGCTCTTTAAGCCATCCGTACTATGGGAAGAGGAGCCCGGAAATAACAGCCCGGAAGCAGCTGCACCACCCAACACAGAACGATCTGACATAATTGGCGACTCAGCCGATGAAATAACACTTTCAGCCCACGAAATAATGGTGGTAATCGCCCCGTGGACAGAGCCATTCCTAGCCTACTTACTCAGGCAGGAACTTCCCGAAGACCAAAATGAGGCCCGCTGCATAGTCCAGCGATCTAAAGCCTACAAGGTCCACGAGGGAGAACTCTATAAGAAAAGCACAACCGGAGTCCTTCAGCGGTGTATCTCCGAAGAGGAAGGGCGAAACCTTCTGGCTGAAATTCATGCCGGACTAGGCGGACACCACGCCGCAGCTCGGGCCCTTGTAGGCAAAGCATTCCGTACAGGATTTTATTGGCCGACGGCCCGGGCAGATGCTCAGGACTTAGTCCAAAGATGCGTCGGTTGTCAGCTCTTTGCTAATCAGAGCCATATGCCACCCACCGCCCTCAAAACTATACCCATTACCTGGCCATTTGCGGTCTGGGGGCTTGACATGGTCGGACCCCTTAAAGGGGGAACCCACAAGCAAAGGTACCTATTGGTCATGGTGGACAAATTCACCAAATGGATAGAGGCCAAGCCAGTTAAAACGGCAGAGTCTGGACCAGTGATAGACTTCATATCCCGGGTAGTACACCGTTATGGTGTCCCCCATAGCATCATCACCGATAACGGCATGAACTTCACGGCCGACGGGGTGAAATTATGCTGCAAAAATATGGGCATTAAGCTCGATTACGCTTCAGTCTATCATCCTCAAACCATAGGTCAAGTGGAACGAGCAAATGGTCTAATAATGAGCGGCATCAAACCCAGACTAGTGCGGTCCCTTACGAAATCTGACACGCACTGGGTAGAGGAGCTCGACTCCGTACTCTGGGGGCTGCGGACAACGCCCAACCGTACTACCGGATTCACACCATTTTTTATGGTATACGGCGTAGAGGCAGTTTTGCCCTGCGACATCATTCATGACTCACCTCGAGTGCGCATGTACGAAGAAAGAGAAGCCGAGCTGGATCGACAGGACAGCTTGGACGCATTGGAGGAAGAACGCGACATCGCCAAGGCTCGTTACGCATTCTATCAGCAGCAGGCTCGAAGATATCAAAGCAGAGAAGTACGGGCTAAGACTTACAATGTTGGAGAACTAGTTCTACGCCTGCCGGACAAGAAGAAGGACAAGCTCAAGCCCAAATGGGAGGGACCCTTCATTATCGATCAAGTCCTGACCGGCGGAGCGTACCATCTGCGAAATGCATCTGACAACCGACTCGAGCCGAACCCATGGAACGCAGCCCGCCTCCGAAGATTCTACGCCTAGCGCCGGACTAAGAGTTCATCTCCTTCCCCCGTCAAAATTTTTACACTTCAGCTGTCTTTCGTTTCTCTCTTTTCTCTCACCTTTTTCATAAGAGCCCTTAAAGGCCTACTTGCGCATTGTTCGCACACACTTGATGTGCTATCCGCACTCATTATACCTGGGGGCTTCTTTACCAGAAGCTTACTTATAAGGGCTTCATGCCCAGCACATGTGTCAAACTTCCACATGTACCCTTTATTCACCATTATATGCATCGATATGACTTAAGTTTTGGCCAAGCTGGGTTGCCTGGCTCCTGTGCTTACCCCTACGTTCCCGATTGTTCGACTAGGAGGTAAAGGGAGCACCTCTGCGATTGTTACTGCCGGGTCAGCCGGATGTGTACCTCAGACTAGGTGAAGCCGAAAGCTAGCGTTCTTAAGGGAATATTCGGTCAGTGAATTGAAAGATGATTTTTTACCTATTTATTTATCTGCCCCCAGATGTTTTTCTACTCTTTTCGCAGTCCGGACATGCACTTTAGGGCATGCCTCCCAAGGAAAGGAACCCTTAACGGAACTATTCTCCCTGGAAGATGTTTCTTACTAACCATGTAATATAACATAACTAGTTGGGCACTTGTCTGATAAAGCACTAATGACCCCTACGCCTAGTCTCCATGCATGCCCCGGTTGTTTCTTAACCGAGAAGGTATTCGGACACTCCGGACTCTAGGGTCCCGAGGTTGAAGCGAAAAGGTCGGCAAAGACAAAAGATCTACAATCCGGCTAGAAGGAATTTTACATGTCATTTTAAAATACATTGTCAAATCGATTGACTGTATTCCTCCTCAATCCCGTCTAACAGGCTGTCTAATTTATAGTCCCGTTGGGAATATTTAGTGGCCAGCTCTACCTGGCCGTACACTAAACTCACAGGGATCTCCTTCCCATCGGGCCCCACAGGTCTGACCTCGGCCATGTGGTTGGGATCCGCCTTCTTATACCGCGTCTTCACCATGGCCCAGGCCTCCCTGGCACCTTGGCGGCAGGCCGAAATCTTCCATAAACGGAAGCGCTGCCGCGCTCCCTGAAGCTTCTCCGCAAGCTCTCCAAGGCCCTCGGGCAGGGAGAGGGACGGCCATAAAGCCTGGACGACGCCGCTCATCGCCTGCCGAACTCGTTCGAGCAGTTGCACCAGCTCGGGAAGTTGATCACCCGTTGATATGGGCATCTCCTCTGTAGGGCGACCTGTGAGCACACCTATAGACATATTTCTGTCAATTTACTTCCTCGCCGAACTCTTCTTTTCAAAGGAGTTCGCTCAAGCACTTACTATAGATGCCGCGACAAAGCCGCTGATTCTCCTTCACGGAGCCAGACAGCTCGGCCCGAACACCTTTCAGCTCCTCTCCAAGCTGGGCGTGGGCATCCTGGAGTTTGTTCCTTTCCTGCTGCACCTTCGTCAGCACCCTCTCGCCGGCCTTCAGCTGGCAAAGTAGTTGTTGCGTGTCCGGATCCAGTCCGGCAACATCTGCAATATCATTATCAAACTCACACGCACGCCGCACACCGCTTATCTTTTTGAAATGATGTGTTACCAGGAGGGGTCTCTGTGTTTCCTCCTGCGGCAGCAAGCGCGGCCTCAAGTTGGGCCTTGCACTCTTGTAGCTCCTGGGACAGTTGGGTATTCTTCTTTGTAAGATCCTGCGTATCAAATGATCCTTAAATCAGTTACTCTAACTACTTTAAGTCTCGGGGGCTACTGGCATATACAGCTATTAAAATCTCTTACCCGTATGTCTTTTACATACTGCTCCGTGGCTCTGGTCAAACCATCTTGAGCAGCACGGAGGTGCGCGTCCCCGCGTTAAAGGCATTCAACGCCTCAGGGGAGAAGCACGCGTCACGTAAAACTGTCCGGTGACGCCTATGGTTCATGGCACTTTCCACCTCAGACTTGGTGGCGGACAGTCTGTCGGCGTCCTCCGTTGGAGGAGTATCCGGCTCGCGCCTTGCGCCCGCCTCCCCCTCCAGACCAGGTGTTGGAGCCTGGCTGGCAGAGGCTTGGTTGGCAACCTCTCCGCCCGCAGTTCGGCGAGCACTCTTTCTCCTGCAAAAGTTATGCGCATTCAAACGCCTCCTAGGAGCTTTGTCCTAAACAATGGTCGTGAGCTATACCGTTGCAGTGACGTTTCGATTTGTACCGCACCCCTCTTCCGCCTGCGGGGCCGGGCTGACCCCTGTGGGTCAGCCGCCGCAGGTTCGGCCTCCTGCCTTGAAGGTACCTCTTGCGAGACACCATTATATATGGTGGTCAGAAATGCGCAAGGACGAAATAATGGTGTCAGGACTTCGGTCACAATCACCTAGGGAGCCGGATATAGGCCGGGGTAGTCAGCCGTAATGGTGACTAGAGCATTATCCATGCTGAGCTGGTAAAACACCCCGTCAATTAGCTCCACCTTTATGTCCGGATCCTCTTCAGAGGACGGATCAAGGGATCTTTCTGGATCCTTGGGCTGTGGGGCCGAACTATGTATGCTCTCCACAGTCCGGCGCAGATCCTGTGTCAAAATCATAAAGTAAGGCACTTAACCTTGAAAGTGTGGATCGGATAAATGAACATCCGCTTACCCAGCTTCGAGGGTTGTTCATGGAGAACCCATTCAATGGGCTCGTCTGGAGGAAGTCCTCCTTCTCTCCCTTGTACAGGCCGGATAGAATCTTCACCAGATCTTCGGCCGATCCCGGCCCTTGGCGGCCGTGACGAGTGGCATCGTTCTCCCCGTTGAAATCCCACATGGGGTGGCCCCTGTATTGCAGCGGCTGCACCGCCCACATAATGCACATGGCCATGACTCCAATCATGGTCAGTCCGGAATGGGCCAGTAACCTTATCCGGCCCATCAAATAATGGACGCTCTTGTCCTCCTCCAGCTGAGGGCTCCGCGGGCGCCAACTCAGGCGTTTCTTCAGAGGAGCATTGCTAAACTCCGGGAGGCCGATCCAAACAGGGTCCAACAGTGGAGCGTCTTCTATGTAAAACCATTCTGAAGGCCAGTCTTCGGACGCCTTCTTAGGGGTTCCGGATGGATATCCGGTCCCGGCGATGCGCCATATTTCGGCACCGCCCACTTGATATATTGACCCCCCGTGAGAGCAGGGTACGAGGTAGAATAGCCTCTTCCATAGTGCAAAGTGGGGCTCGATGCCCAGGAATAGCTCGTAGGGAGCTACGAAACCCGTGATATGCAGAATAGAGGCGGGCGTGAGGTGATGGAGCTGGAGTCCGTAGAACTCCAGGAGCCCGCGGAGGAACGGATGTACAGGAAATCCGAGCCCCCTTATCAGATAGGGGACGAAGCATACCCGCTCCCCTTTATTGGGACTTGGGGTGGCCTCTGCTTGCTTCCCACCTTTGTAGGTGGACAGCCCGGCTCGAACCGGGACCATAAAGGTCAGAGGAAGATATCCCTCCGCTTGGAGCGTCACCAGCTCGTTGTGCGGGACGGAACATTTCCCCCAATCTCCTGGCAGAGGGCTGGGAGCGCGAGAGGAGGAGCCGCGTCGACGGTCCATGATGGAATGGATTTTTGGTCAGAGGCGCTTCGATGAGTACTCGCGGAAGGAAGATGGTGTGGTTTGGATCTGGATTTTTGCCTCTCTTATAGGCAGGTTATTTGTGCAGCTAGGGGGTAAAACATAAAAGATACCCTGGCCTTTCGCATTCGTGCGACGCGTGGAAGAAGGCCATTATTGGGCGTGGAAGCCAAGGAGCGCAGCATTTGTAAGGGAGCCGGACACTATTCGGCAAGCACATGGAACCTGGAGGAGAACCCGCCTTGCAATGCCGAAGACTATATACGCGCAGGACTTATCGTCATTGAAGCCTGGTTCGGGGGCTACTGAGGGATTCCTGGACTAGGGGGTGTCCGGACAGCCAGACTATCATCGTCAGCCGGACTCCAAGACTACGAAGATACAAGATTGAAGACTTCGTCCCGTGTCCGGATGGGACTTTCCTTGGCGTGGAAGGCAAGCTTGGCGATACGGATATGTAGATCTCCTACCATTATAACCGACTCTATGTAACCCTAGCCCTCTCCGGTGTCTATATAAACCGGAGGGTTTTAGTCCGTAGGACACACAACTATTACAACAATCATACCATAGGCTAGCTTCTAGGGTTTAGCCTCCTTGATCTCGTGGTAGATCCACTCTTGTACTACCCATATCATCAATATCAATCAAGCAGGAGTAGGGTTTTACCTCCATCGAGAGGGCCCGAACCTAGGTAAAAACATTGTGTCCCTTGTCTCCTGTTACCATCCGCCGAGACGCACAGTTCGGGACCCCCTACCCGAGATCCGCCGGTTTTGACACCGACAGTGTGCTGGTTTTCCATACAAAAACCAAAACCATTCAAGGGAAATAACCTTACAAAAAGGAAATCACTCAAGGTTTGGCGTGACTTAGCTTTTTATTGTTGCGCGGATTGTCGTCGCGGCTGCAGACGACACCGCTCGCCTGGCTGCTAGTACCAGAACGACGTATATGGTCTTGATCTCCTCCGCCACCAACGTCTTGCACGTTGCCTGTTCGCGCTGGCACGGGCAGACCGGCTCCAGACGAACCGATCGCCGTGATCATCTTCTTCTTTGGAGCCATGGCGATGAAGAAACTACTGCACTAACTACTAGACCATATTTTCACAACTTCTGCCCCCTACCTGGTGCACCAAAGATGTCGGGGAGACGACACCTATGGGATCATGGGTATCCCTTCTACGGTTGGCGGGGCGAGGAGCTGCGCAAAGAGCAGGTCTAGTGATCAGCGCGAGGGATTTTTACCCAGGTTCGGGCTGCAATGTTGCGTAAAACCCTAGTCCTACTTGAGTGTATATCTTGTGTTCTTGAGTTCTTAGACTAGTTGCGGTGCATGCCCAGTCCAAAAATTCCGACTCCTCTCCCAGTACGCCTCGGGCCTCCTTTTATATGTCAAAGGGGTTGCCAGAGCGGCACACAGGAGGTGGAAAGTATCTACAGTGCACATGCCTTATCACTGTCATTGTAGGACAAACACATTTAATGCACTACCTACGTGCCCTCTAACTTTATCGGGGACAGTAACTGAAGCCATCCCGTCGGTCACCGCCTATCCTTGCTTCGACACGCGTCCAGGCTGACGAGGCATGCAATGCCAGGCTGGATGGCTAGCTGCTGTGTTGGCGTGGTGGTAGAGCCTCCATGAAGATCTGCATGCTGCCATGCAGGTGTCTGCCTAGTTGGCAGGCTGGTCATTGCACTGGAACGATGGTGAGGTGGCGAAACCTTGTCAGGTGTGGGCCTGCCTGTGGCCCCATAATTGTCCCGGACAAGGTCTTACGAGGGGCCTCGCAGTCGTCCCCGGCAAGGGCCTTGCCGGGGGGCTTCGTATTCTGGTCCCACGTGGACCTGCAGGCCATTGGTCTTCACAAAGATCTGCATGCTACTATGTACGCGCCCCCGGCCTTGCCCTTGACGTTGTCAATGATGTCAGAGCTCTCAGCCTCAAGAGTGATGGTCTTGCTGGTGCTTCATGGGTTACCCCGGCAAGGACCTTGCCGGAGGCCACGCAAGCCGCTCCGGCAAGGATGTTGCTGGGGGAGGTCCAGCTTGTCTTCTGCTCTTTGTTCATTGGCTTGAATGCTTGTCTTGGTAATCTTGTATTATATCTCCTCCTGCCCCGCCAAGCCCTGCCACACATGTGGTTACGACTGCCCGTGCACAAGTAAGGGATACAAAAGAGCCCATACTTTTGTACACCGTCACCTCTCCGATACTCGGAGTGACAAATCCTAATCTTAATCTATACCAACCCAACAAACACCTTCGGAGATACATATAGAGCATCTTTATAATCGCCAAGTTACGTTGTGATGTTTGATAGCACAGAAGGTATTCCTCCGGTATCCGGGAGTTGCATAATCTCATAGTTAAAGGAATATGTATATGACATGCAGAAAGAAATAGCAATAAAACTGAATGATCAAAATGTTGTTCTAACAAATGGATCTTGTCCATCACATCATTCTCCTAATGACGTGATTCCGTTCACCAAATGACAACACATGTCTATGGTTAGGAAACTTAACCATCTTTGATTAACGAGCTAGTCTAGTAGAGGCTTACTAGGGACACGGTGTTTTGTTTATGTATCCACACATGTATCAAGTTTCCAGTTAATACAATTCTAGCATGAATAATAAACATTTATCATGATATAAGGAAATATAAAACAACAACTTTATAATTGCCTCTAGGGCATGTTTCCTTCAGTCTCCCACTTGCACTAGAGTCAATAATCTAGTTCACATCGCCATGTGATTTAACACCAATAGTCCACATCTTTATGTGATTAACACCCATAGTTCACATTGCCATGTGACCAACATCCAAAGGGTTTACTAGAGTCAACAATCTAGTTCACATTGCTATGTGATTAACACCCAAAGAGTACTAAGGTGTGATCATGTTTTCCTTGTGAGAGAAGTTTAGTCAACGGGTCTACCACATTCAGATCCGTATGTATTTTGCAAATTTCTATGTCTACAATGCTCTGCATAGAGCTACTCTAGCTAATTTCTCCCACGTTCAATATGTATCTAGATTTAGACTTAGAGTCATCTATACCCGTGTAAAAGCTTGCATCGATGTAACTCTTTACGACGAACTCTTTATCACCTCCATAACTGAGAAACATTTCCTTAGTCCTCATTAAGGTAACTAAGGATAATTTTGACCGCTGTCCGGTGATTTATTCCTGGATCACTATTGTACCCCCTTGCCAAACTTATTGGCAAAGCACATAATAGGTCTGGTACACAGCATGCCATTCTTTATGGAACCTATGGCTGAGGCATACGGAATGAATTTCATTCTCTCTCTATCTTCTGCCGTGGTCGGGCTTTGAGTCTTACTCAACTTCATATCTTACAACTCGGGAAAGAACTCCTTCTTTGACTGGTCCATTTTGAACTCCTTCAAAATCTTGTCAAGGTATGTACTCATTGAAAGTCTTATCAAACGTCTTGATCTATCTCTATAGATCTTGATGCCCAATATGTAAGCAGCTTCACCAAGGTCTTTCATTGAAAATTCTTATTCAAGTATCCTTTTATGCTATCCAGAAATTCTATATCCTTTCCAATCAACAATATGTCATCCACATATAATACCAGAAATGTTATAGAGCTCCCACTCACTTTCTTGTAAATACAGGCTTCACCGAAAGTCTGTATAAAACCATATGCTTTGATCACCTCATCAAAGAGTATGTTCCAACTCCGAGATGCTTGCACCAGTCCATAGATGGATCGCCGGATCTTGCACACTTTGTTAGAACCTTTAGGATCGACAAAACCTTCTGGTTGCATCATATACAACTCTTCTTTAAGAAATCTATTAAGGAATGCAGTTTTGACGTCCATTTGCCAGATTTCATAATCATAAAATGCAGCAATTGCTAACATGATTTGAATGCACTTAAGCATCGCTACGGGTGAGAAAGTCTCATCATAGTCAACCCCTTGAACTTGTCAAAAAACTTTTGCGACAAGTCGAGCTGTGTAGACAGTAACATTACCATCAGTGTCGGTCTTCTTCTTGAAGATTCATTTATTCTCTATGGATTGCCGATCATCGGACAAATCCACACTTTGTTCTCATATATAGATCCTATCTCAGATTTCATGGCCTCAAGCCATCTGTCAGAATCTGGGCTCATCATAGCTTCTTCATAGTTCGTAGGTTCACCATGGTCTAATAACATGACTTCCGGGATAGGATTACCGTACCACTCTAGTGTGGAATGTGCTCTATTCAACCTACAAGGTCCAGTAGTAACTTGATCCGAAGTTTCATGATCATCATCATTAGCTTCCTCTCTAGTTGGTGTAGGCATCACGGGAAAGGATTTCAATGATGTGCTACTTTCCAATTCAAGAGAAGGTATAATTACCTCATCAAGTTCTACTTTCCTCCCACTCACTTCTTTTAAGAGAAACTCCTTCTCTAGAAAAGTTCCATTCTCGGCAACAAAGATTTTGCCTTTTAGATCTATGGTAGAAGGTGTACCCAATTGTTTCCTCAGGGTATCCTATGAACATGCACTTCTCCGATTTGGGTTCGAGCTTATCAGGCTGAAGCCTTTTGACATAAGTTTCACAACCCCAAACTTTAAGAAATGACAGCTTAGGTTTCTTGCCAAACCACAGTTCATACGGTGTCGTCTCAACCGATTTAGACGGTGCCCTATTCAACGTGAATGCAGCTGTCTCTAATGCATAACCCAAAAATGATAGTGGTAAATCGGTAAGAGACATCATAGATCGTACCATATCTAATAAAGTACGGTTATGATGTTCGGACACACCATTACGCTGTGGTGTTCCAGGTGGCGTGAGTTGTGAAACTATTCCACATTGTTTTAAATGAAGGCCAAACTCGTAACTCAAATATTCACCTCCGCGATTAGATCGTAGAAACTTTATTTTCTTGTTATGATGATCCTCCACTTCACTCTGAAATTCTTTGAACTTTTCAAATGCTTCAGACTTGTGTTTCATTAAGTAGATATACCCATATCTGCTCAAATCATCTGTGAAGGTCAAAAAATAACGATACCCGCCGCGAGCCTCAACACTCATCGGACCGCATACATAGGTACGTATTATTTCCAATAAGTCATTGGCTCGCTCCATTGTTCCGGAGAACAGAGTTTTAATCATCTTACCCATGAGGCATGGTTCGCAAGTATTAAATGATTCATAATCAAGTGATTCCAAAAGTCCATCAACATGGAGTTTCTTCATGCGCTTTACACCAATATGACCTAAACAGAAGTGCCACAAGTATGTTGCACTATCATTATCAACTTTGCATCTTTTGGCATGAATATGTGTATCACTATGATCGAGATTCAATAAACCATTAACATTGGGTGTATGACCATAGAAGGTTTTATTCATGTAAACAGAATAACAATTATTCTCTATCTTATATGAGTATCCGTATTGCAATAAACACGATCCTATCTTGTTCATGCTTAACGCAAACACCAAATAACATTTATTTAGGTTCAACACTAATCTTGAAAGTATAGGGAGTGTGCGATGATGATCGTATCAATTTTGGAACCACTTCGAACACACATCGTCACTTCACCCTCAACTAGTATTTATTCTGCAACTCCTGTTTCAAGTTACTAATCTTACCAACCGAATAGGTATCAAATACCAAGGGGCTACTACGAGCACTAGTAAGGTACACATCAATAACATGTATATCAAATATACCTTTCTTCACTTTTCCATCCTTCTTGTCCGCCAAATATTTGGGGTAGTTCCGCTTCCAGTGACCATTTCCTTTGTAGTAGAAGCACTTAGTTTTAGGCTTAGGTCCAGCTTTGGGCTTCTTCACGGGAGTGAAAACTTTCTTGCCATTCTTCTCTAAGTTCCCTTTCTTTCCCTTGCCCTTTTTCTTGAAACTAGTGGTCTTGTTAATCATCAACACTTGATGCTATTTCTTGATTTCTACCTTCGCCGATTTCAGCATCGCAAAAAGCTCGGGAACCGTTTTCGTAATCCCTTGCATATTATAGTTCATCACAAAGTTCTAGTAGCTTGGTGATAGTGACTAGAGAACTCTATTAATCACTATCTTATCTGCAAGATTAACTCCCACTTGATCCAAGCGATTGTAGTACCCAGACATTCTGAGCACATGCTCACTAGCTGAGCTATTCTCCTCCATCTTTTAGGAAAAGTACTTGTCAGAGGTTTCATACCTCTCAACATGGGCATGAATCTGAAATACCAATTTCAGCTCTTGAAATATCTCATATGTTCCGTGGTGTTCAAAACATTTTTGATGTCCCAGTTCTAAGCCGTAAAGCATGGTGCACTAAACTATCAAGTAGTCATCATATCGAGCTTGCCAAATGTTCATAACGTCTACATCTTCTCCTGCAATAGGTCTGTCACCTAGCGGCGCATTAAGGACATAATTTCTTCTGTGTAGCAATGAGGATATTCCTCAGATCATGGACCCAGTCCGCATCATTGCTACTATAATCTTTCAACTTAGTTTTCTCTAGGAACATATCAAAAAAATAGGGGAGCTACAACGCGAGCTTATTGATCTACAACATAATTTGCAAATACTATCAGGACTAAGTTCATGATAATAAAGTTCAATCAATCAAATTACATAAGAACTCCCACTTATACTGACATCCCTCAAGTCATCTAAGTGTAATGTGATCCAAATCAACTAACACATGTTCGATCATCACGTGAGATGGGGTAGTCATCAATGGTGAACATCTCTACGTTGATCATATCTACTATATGATTCACTATCGACCTTTTCGGTCTCCAATGTTCCGAGTCCATGTCTGTACATGCTAGGATCGTCAAGTTTAACCCGAGTATTCCGCATGTGCAAAACTGTCTTGCACCCGTTGTATGTGAACGTAGAGCCTATCACACCCGATCATCACATGGTGTCTCAGCACGAAGAACTGTCGCAACGGTGCATACTCAAGGAGAACACTTATACCTTGAAATTTTAGTTAAGGGATCATCTTATAATGCTACCGCCGTACTAAGCGAAATAAGATGCATAAAGATAAACATCACATGCAATCAAAATATGTGACATGATATGACCATCATCATCTCGTGCTTTTGATCTCCATCTCCAAAGCATTGTCATGATCTCCATCATCACCGGCTTGACACCTTGATCTACATCGTTGCGTCGTGGTTGTCTTGCCAACTATTGCTTCTACAACTATCGCTACGGCTTAGTGATAAAGTAAAGCAATTACATGGCATTTGCATTTCATACAATAAAGAGACAACCATAAGGCTCCTGCCGGTTGCCGATAACTTTTACAAACATGATCATCTTACACATAACGTATATCACATCATGTCTTGACCATATCACATCACAACATGCCCTGCGAAACAAGTTAGACGTCCTCTACTTTGTTGTTGCAAGTTTTATGTGGCTGCTAAGGGCTTCTAGCAAGAACCGTTCTTACCTACAACACAAAACCACAACGGTGATTTATAAAGTTTGATGTTTTAACCTTCAACAAGGACCGGCCGTAGTCAAATTCGATTCAACTAAAGTAGGAGAAACAGACACCCGCCATCCACCTTTATGCAAAACTAGTTGCATGTCTGTCGGCGGAACCGGTCTCATGAACGTGGTCATGTAAGGTTGGTCGGGCCGCTTCATCCAACAATACTGCCGAATCAAAATAAGACATTGGTGGTAAGCATTATGACGATCACCACCCACAACTCTTTGTGTTCTACTCGTGCATATCATCTACGCATAGACCTGGCTCGGATGCCACTATTGGGAAACGTAGCATGCAATTTCAATAAATTCCATACGCTTAAGCAAGTTCTATCTAGGAGATGCATATCAACGAGACGGAGAGAGTGTGTCTACATACCCTTGTAGACCAAAAGTGGAAGTGTTTGATAACGCGGTTGATGTAGTCGAACTTCTTCTTGTTCTGATTGATCAAGCACCGAACGTACGGTACCTCTGAGTTCTGCATCTGTTCAGCTCGATGACGTCCCTCGAACTCTTGATCCAGCAAAGTGTCGAGGAAGTAGATGAGTTCCGTCAGCATGATGGCATGGTTGTCGGTGTTCTGGGAACGGGGGTCCCCAGACTTGCCTGCCTGCGGCCTGCGGCGTGGCTCAAAGGAGGCCCAGCACAGCCCACCTTCATCAACGCAAGCTCAAGACCCACGCGTGGGGCCAAGCCTCGCGGGGAGGACGACAAGGAGCTTCCTCAGGCACGGCCTTGTCAGGCTGGCTCAGGAGGAGGCGGAGAGTTCAAGGCAGGGTACCTCGCAAGGTGCCCATGACGCAAGCCATGACGACCAAGGGCGCCAGTCGGGCGCCAGCCCGCGCAGAGTCCTCCTTTCCTCTTTGGTGCAAAGGGAGCAAGCGCAGGCAAGAGTATCAAGCAAAGGCGTCCATTTCGGTGCAACAAGACCAAGACCAGCCCAACGGCCGGAAGGAAGTCATTGTGGAGCCCAAGCCGGCGTCATCACCAGAGCCTTTGACAGGCGAGGACCAACTTTAGTCAGGATAAGTGTACCCGCTGTTCCACTTCAAAATGGCCAATTGTTGGCGCCCTTCCCGCTCAATATTTGGGGAGAGGCCCAGGGCCTTTGCCTATAAATAGGACTAGACACCCCCAGGGTAGAGGCAGCTGGACCGGACCTAGCAATCTAGATCCTCACCAAGAAACCAGTAGATAGAGCGACTCAACCCCTCCCAGCAGTTCATCGCACCGGCTAAGAACAGGCCCTCGCGAGGCTGTTCTTCCTTGTATTGTTCATCATCAGCCCAAGAGGCAATCCACCACACCACACACTGGAGTAGGGTATTACACCACAATGGTGGCCTGAACCAGTATAAATCTTGTGTCTCTTGTGCTGTTCTGTTTAGTAGTTTAGGTCCTAGCGGTCCGGCGAGGAGCGAGACGGTAGAGGGTTGAATCTCCACGCGCACCCCAGTGTTTGAACCTCAAGGGTCTGCCGGAACCCGAAATCCAACAATGGTGATGGTGATGGTGAAGTGATCCGCGCAGGGCTTCGCCTAAGCACTGCGAGAATATGACTGAGGGTGCAATATGTGGAGGGAGGCGTCACACATGGCTAACAGATGTTGTTGTGTGTTATAGGCGCCCCCTCCCCATGTATATATAGGTGGGTGGGGGAGGGGAGCAGCCTTGGGGCGCCCCAGGTAGGAGGAATCCTACTTGGGGTTCCTATTCCAATTCGCCCCCCCCCCACCTTCCTTATTTCACCAGAGGGGAAATGGGAAGAGGGAAGGGAGGAAGGAAAGGGGGGCGAAACCCCTCCTCCTTCTCCTATTCGGCCTCCTTCCTTGGGGGGGGGGGTACCATGCCTTGTGGGCAGGTGTGCTCCCCTCCTATGGCCTATATGGCCCATTATTCCCCCGGGGGGTTCCGGTAACCCCCCAGTACTCCGATAAATACCCGATACTACCAGGAACACTTTCGGTGTCCGAATATTATCATCCTATATATCAATATTTACCTCTCAACCATTTCGAGACTCCTCGTCATGTCCAGGATCTCATCCGGGACTCCGAACAACATTCGGTCTCCAAATCACATAACTCATATAATACAAAATCGTCATCAAATGTTAAGCGTGCGGATCCTACGGGTTCGAGAACTATGTAGACATGACCGAGACACCTCTTCGGTCAATAACCAATAGTGGAATCTAGATGCTCATATTGGCTCCTACATATTCTACAAAGATCTTTATTGGTCGAACTGTAATGACAACATACATTATTCCCTTTGTCATCGGTATGTTACTTGCCCGAGATTCGATCGTCCGTATCTTCATACCTAGTTCAATCTCGTTATAGGCAAGTCCCTTTACCCGTTCTGTAATACATCATCCCCCAACTAACTCATTAGTCACTTTGCTTGCAAGGCTTCTTATGATGTGTATTACCGAGAGGGCCCAGAGATACCTCTCTGATACTCGGAGTGACAAATCGTAATCTTGATCTATGCCAACCCAACAAACACCTTCGGAGATACCTTTAGAGCATCTTTATAATCACCTAGTTACATTCTGACGTTTGATAGCACACAAGGGGTATTCCTCCGCTATCCGGGAGTTGCATAATCTCATAGTCAAAGGAATATGTATATGACATGAAGAAAGCAATAGCAATAAAACTAAATGATCAAAATTCTATGCCAACGGATGGGTCTTGTCCATCACATCATTCTCCTAATGATATGATCCTATTCATCAAATGATAACACATGTCTATGGTTAGGAAACTTAACCATCTTTGGTTAACGAGATAGTCTAGTAGAGGCTTACTAGGGACACGATGTTTTGTCTATGTATCCACACATGTATCAAGTTTCCGTTAATACAATTCTAGCATGAATAATAAACATTTATCATGATCTAAGGAAATATGAAATAACAACTTTATTATTGCCTCTAGGGCATATTTCCTTCACTTAATACTCTAGATGCATGCTGCACAGTGATTGATGTGTGGAGTAATAGTAGTAGATGCAGGCAAGAGTCAGTCTACTTGTCTCGGATGTGATGCCTATGTACATGATCATTGCCTTGGATATCGTCATAACTATGCACTTTTCTATCAATTGCCCAACGGTAATTTGCTTACCCACCGTATGCTTTTTGTTCGAGAGAGAACCCTCTAGTGAAAACTATGGCCCTTGGGTCTATCTCTATCATATATTAAAATCCAAAAATACCTTGTTGCAACTTATTTACCTTTATTTTATTTTTTGTTTTTGTTTATCTATCTATCACTACTAGATTTGATCCTTGCAATTAACCGCCAAGGGATTGACAACCCCTTGTTGCATTGGGTGCAAGTATCTCTTATTTTGTGTGTAGGTGTTGTTCACGAGGTCTTGCGTGGTTCTCCTACTGGATTGATAAACTTGGTTCTTAATTAACTGAGGGAAATACTTATCTCTATTATACTGCATCATCCTCTCCTCTTTGAGGATATCCCAACGCAGCTCACAAGTAGCAGGAAGAATTTCTAGCGTCGTTGCTGGGGAGGATTCACGTCAAGATAGTCTCTCGTCAACTTGGCAATTTCTGGCACCGTTGCTGGGGATGTGTCACGCCCAAGATGCGACCCTATCCTAAAGGAACTCGAAGGTCCCACCAAGGATAGAAGCGCATCTTGAAGACGCTTTTGCAAGGTGGATATCATTACATCGTACCATTATATAATAGTTGGGGATACATGTAAGAGGCATACAATGCCACATGAATACAACATCATCATACATAAGAGCACCATCCGACTACGGATGAAACACAAACAGAAACTCAAACAACATCCACCCTGCTAGCCCAGGCTGCTGACCTGAAACCTATCCCCTAATTGAAGAAGAAGCAGAAGAAGAACTCCAAAACAAGTAAACATCGCTCTCGCGTCAAGATCATCGCGTAACCTGCACCTGCAACTGTTGTTGTAGTAATCTGTGAGCCACGAGGACTCAGCAATCCCATTACCATGGGTATCAAGACTAGCAAAGCTTATTGGGTATGGAAAAGGACAAGTGGTGAGGTTGCAGCACCGACTAAGCATATATGGTGGCTAACATACGCAAATAAGAGCGAGAAGAGAAGCAAATGGAACGATCGTGAAGCTAGCAATGATCAAGAAGTGATCCTGAACTCCTACTTACGTCAGACATAACCCAAAACCGTGTTCACTTCCCGGACTCCGCCAAAAAGAGACCATCACGGCTACACACGCAGTTGATGCGTTTTAATTAAGTCAAGTGTCAAGTTATCTACAGCTGGACATTAACAAATTCCCATCTGCCACATAACCGCGGGCACGGCTCTCGAAAGTTTATACCCTTCAGGGGTGTCCCAACTTAGCCCATGATAAGCTCTCGCGATCAACGAAGGATATTCCTTCTCCCAGGAAGACCCGATCAGTCTCGGAATCCCGGTTTACAAGACATTTCGACAATGGTAAAACAAAACCAGCAAAGCCGCCCGATGCACCGACAATCCCGATAGGAGCTGCACATATCTCGTTCTCAGGGCAACACCGGATAAGTCAAGCTACGAGTAAAACCAG
>NC_041389.1:269966557-269978628 GCF_002162155.2 Triticum dicoccoides
ACCCTCGGGCTTCGGAAACCCAAGGGAAAAAGGCTTAGGTAGGCAAATGGTAAAAGCAAGGTTGGGCCTTGCTGGAGGAGTTTTATTCAAAGCGAACTGTCAAGGGGGTCCCATAAATCACCCAACCGCATAAGGAACGCAAAATCAAGGAACATAACACCGGTATGATGGAAACTAGGGCGGCAAGAGGTGTACAAAACACCAGGCATAAGGCCGAGCCTTCCACCCTTTAACCAGTATATAGGTGCATTAACTAAATAAGAGATATTGTTATATCCCAACATAATCTTGTCCATCATGGAGCAATCTTATACTTCACCGGCAACTAACAACGCTATAAGAGGGGCTGAGCAAAGCGGTAACATAGCCAAGCAATGGTTTGCTAGGAAGGGTGAAAAAGGTTAGAGGCTGACATGGCAATTTTGGAGGCTTGAAGAACAAGTGATAGGTAGCGCAGCATAGCGATAGAACGAAGCAACTAGCATAGCAATGATAGTAGTGAGATCCAGAGTAACGGTCATCTTGCCTGAAATCCCGCAAGGAAGAAGAACGAGTCCATGAAGAAGACAAACGGACGTAGTCGAACGAATCCTCACAACTCCGGAACGGAACCGAAGCTAGCGAGAGAAGCAAACCGGAAAGAAGCAAACAACATCGTGAACAACCATCACATAAACATGGCATGATGCACAATCAAGTATGATGCATGTCCGGTTTAATGAGGCATGGCATGGCAAAGTGCACAAACAATACTACAAGTTAAGTGGAGCTCAATATGCAACGAGTTGCATATGACGAAACACCACATTCAAGTATTTAGTTTGATCTCGTTATAGGCTACTCAACAATATTAAATGTTGTTAAACATGGAAAGGGGTGAAGCATAATTAAACTAACTATTTAGGCAAGTTTAAATGAGGCCGGAACAACAAACAACAATTCCGGAAAATCCCCATATGCATATTTCGAATTTGGTACTGTTCTGCCCTAAAACATATTTTATTGTTTTAAATCAGGAAAATAAAGTCCACCATGTTAAACTAGCCATTATTCCACCCCATTTACATATAAAGTTTATTAAAATTGGAGCTACGGTTATTTAGTTATGAAATAAATCATTTTAACATGGCATTTAGCAAATTAAATGCAAACAACATTTTAAACATGGGTGCAAGCAGCATATTATGAAACTAGATGAAATTCTAAGCATTTTGCATATATAAGTTGTTTTAATCTGATGCACGGTTGTGGAGTTATTAAATGCATGATCATGAGGGTTTTTCTGCAAAACAGTAAATCACTGGATAATGCTAAATTCGCAGACTGGAAAAAAAACAGGAACTAGGCCACATCTCGAGCGGACTGGGCTACAGGAACTTGAGGCTCACGATGGGCTCTTAGCCCGGCTGGTGGGGAGGAGGCCAGGCAGGCCGGATCTGGCGCGGCTGGGCCTTGGCCAGCAGGCGAAGGGGAGGCAGCCCAGGTGCGTGCGGTTGGTCGTGGGACTTGACGCGGTCAACGCGAGTGAGGTGCTCATCCACCTCATACAGGGATGAAGCAGAGGAGGCAAGCAGGGCACCGGTGCTGGAGGTTCTGGCGGCCGGATCTGGCGACGCGGCGGGCAGACGAGGTCCGATGAACTTGGGGATGGAGCGAGTCCTGCGCAAGGAGGTAGTTGGGGGCGCGCATCAGAGTTCTATGGTCGGCGAGCTGCAAGAAGATGGCGGCGGCTCTCTGGTTAGAAAGAGAGAGGGAAACAAAAGAGGAAGCGAAAACATGAGTGACAGAAGAGGCGCCCACCGGCGAGCAGCAGGCCCGATCCCGCGATGATGGGATGGAGCTGGCATGGTGAGGTCTTGGACGACCGACGACGAGCCTCGGGCTGCCATGGCCGTGGTTCTCCTGGGTGAGCGGGGTCGACAGCAGAAGGGGGCGGCATCCACGGGCGGCCATCCATGGCGCTCCTGCTCGGAGAAGGAAAATGCGGGAGAGAGAGATTAGCGGAGGCAAGAGGAGTAGTGGAAGAAGAAGAAAAACAGCAGGGACGACGCTCATCTGCTGGGCGCGTTGGCGACGTGGCTGGCCGAACGGAGGCAGGGAAGCAGGGCTCCGGGCGAGCACCTGCTCGGGAGAGGATCGAGGAGCCTTGCAAGGCGGTGGCTGGAGACGAGCAGAAGGCGCTCGGGATCGAGCTCCTCTCGATCCAGAGCATGGCTGCGGGCGCGGGACGAAGGTGGAGGACCGACGAGGATTGGTGGCGAGGCGCTTGAAGAGGAGCCGAGGAGTGCGCTGGTTCGGGAGCGAGCTCCTCTCGCTCGGGATATGATCCAGATCAAGTGGAGAGGCAGAGGAGGCGCTCATGGCTGATGGATGGATGGACTTGGAGGGGATCAATGGATGAACTAGATCGGGAGGTGGAGGTGACGGGTTGGCCTGGTGTTTGAAAAAGAGGGAGGATTTTGGATCGGGGAGGATCCCGATGAGGAAGAGACAAGAAGAGTGGCGGCGGCGGAATGGGAAGGATGGGACAGGATCCCTAGATCCTAGGGTTGGACCTATATATATAGCAAGTGGGTCTTGGTTTAGGGGAATTAGGTCCCTCCGATCGCAATCGGACGGTCGAAAATAAATAGGCTAGATAACCCAAATAAGAAAATGGAGATATTTTATAGATGTTTGGGGACGGTCTGAAACCAACGGTACCGACTGAGCGGGTCGGGTTTCGGGCAGGTTTCGGACGCATGCGAGGGGGGTCGGTGGCTACGCAGAGAGGGTCAAAGGTCAGGCAAGAGGGAATCAAGACACCAGTTGGACACAGATCGGTCAATGACAACAAGGGGGGAACGCGGCAACTACGAACGGGTGCGAGTTTTAAGAAAACATGCGGATGCAATGCACATGATGCCATGAGATGAGATGCATGACATGAACAAAATGCAAAACATAAGACAAAAACCCAACCACGAAGGGAATATCATATCGCATCTCCGGAAAAAGGCAAGAGTTGGAGTTACGAATATGGAAAGTTGTATCCGGGGCGTTATAGGATGCATCACCAACACCTATCAAGTACCATCGTGTAAATTTTCATCTCCTTGCAGTAACTTTCATTTGCCATTTGTGTCTCATTTTCATCTCCCCCACTTCTAAAACATCTTTACAAAAACACAAAAATATTTTCGTTTGCTTGTTTGCTTGCCTTGTCGTGATGTCTCAAGAAAATACAAAGTTGTGTGACTTTTCCTATACTAATAATAACTATTTTATTAGTACTCTAGTTGCTCCTTCTGCCAGTAGTGCGGCGTCTTGTGATATTAATACCGCTATGCTAAATCTTGTTATGAAAGAACAAACTCATAATAGATTCATATGGTGTATTAATTATCTTTCTAGGGAAGTGTTCGATCCCTTTATTTAATGGAAATTGAAACTTTATATTACCCTCTTTCATATCAATAATAGCACCTTTGGTTCATAGGAAAGGCCTGCCAAGTATTATGGTACAAGACAGATTGCAATCAATATCAAGCACAATGAAATCAACGGGCACATAATTCCTGTTTGCAAAAATAAGAACATCATTTGTTCTACCCAAAGGTTTCTTAATAGTGGAATCCACTAAGTGCAAATTTAGAGAACATTCATCCAATCATTAAGGCCTAGCACATCACATAAAGATTTTGGTATAGTGGAAACGCTAGCACCCAAATCACATAAAGTATGGCACTCATAATTTTTATTCTTTATCTTAATAGTAGGTTCTCATTCATCATATAATTTCCTAGGTATTGAAACCGTTAATTCTAGCTTTTCTTCTAATGCTTTCATCATAGGTTCTACAATGTCTTTAGTAAAAGCCTTATTTTGTTCATAAGCATTGGGTGAATTTAGCATGGATTACAACAAGGAAATACACTCAATTAAAGAACAACTATCATAATTAAAATCCTTGAATTCCAAAGTAGTGGGCACATCACTATTTAGAGTTTTACCTCTCCAAACCAACTTTTATCAATTTTTTAATTAAGATTTTCACCCTCCAAACAATGGGGATGCCTTCTAGATAAAGTTGACTCATCTTCAGTCCCCTTTTCATCAAGTTTTATATTACTAAAAAAATATTCAATGGGTGAAACACAAATCATTTTAATATCTTCATCATGACAACAATAAAAACCGAGCATAATCGCTTTTTCTAAGAATTCTAGCTTAGCCCTCAACCTAGCGGTTCTTTCTTTACTTTTCATCGATGGAACATAGAGAGCTTTAATGGACTCATTAATATCAAGCTTGGGTGGCAAAATTTTAGATTTGAGATTTTCCACATCATGAACAATTCTATCCATCCTCCTAGACATATCATCAACTTTACTCAATTTTTCTACTACCGTAGTATTGAAAACTTTTTGAGAATCAATAAATTCTTTAATATTACTTTCAAGATCAAAGGACATCCTATTATTCTTATTACCATAGGAACTTCCATAATTATTAGAGGAATTTCCAGCAAACGGCCCAGGATTAAAATTACCTCTCTAAGCATTACTATTGAAATTGTTTCGTGAGACGAAATTAACATATACAAGATCATTATTTTTCTCATTCAACGCAGAAAATGGCACATAATTAGTATCAATATGAGCACTCTTACTAGCAACCATTTTCATAAGTGCATCTACTTTATCACTCAAAGTATTAATTTCTTCGACATAATTCACTTTATTACTAGTGGGAGTTCTTTAAGTATGCCATTGTGAATAATTTACCACTATATTATCAAGCAATTTTGTAGCTTCTCCTAAAGCGATTTCCTGAAAGGTAGCACCCTCGGCAAAATATAAAAGATTTCTAGAAACAAAGTTCAAGCCCACATAAATTTTTTGTATGATCATCTGTAAACTTAAACCATGAGTGGGGAAATTTCTTATCATTAATTTCACCCTCTCCCAAGATTGTGCAACATGTTCACGCTCAAGTTTCTTAAAATTCATAATTTGATTTCTAAGAGAAAGAGTTTTCACAGGAGGAAAATACTTGGCAATAAAAGCATCCTTAAACTTATCCCAAGAATCAATACTATTTCGTGGAAAGGATGAAAACCAAGTTTTAGACGATCTCACAGTGAGAACGGAAATAATTTTAATTTGACAATATCATTATCCACATGTTTTTTTCTTTGGATATCACACAATTCAATAGAAGTGTTACGATGAGATGCAACATATTCATCGGGACTACCATAAAAATCCACCTATGGAATTAATTTGAAGGATGACAACACTTCAAACTATGCATTACACCAAGCTAGGGGCGTAAAATAATAGCGCTTGTTGGGAGGCAACCCAATAGTTATCTTCATTTTTCATGTTTATTTTCTGTTTTTTGGTGTGCACACAATTATGCTACTATTATGTTTGTGTTTTTATGTTTAAATTAGTGTTTATGCCAAGTAAAGCCTTTGGGATGATTTGGATGATAGTTGCTTTGATTCTGGAGAAAACAAAAACTTTTGCGCCTAGTAGCAGAATTGTTTAGGTTCATTGGAAGGTGATAATTTTTCTGATTTTTTTACACATGATTGATATATAAATAAATTTCCCACATTGTTCTAATTTTTCTGAATTTTTGTAGTTACAAAAGTATGGTCATCGTTCAGATCATTACAGACTGTTCTATTTTTGACATATTTTGTTTTTGTTGCATTGTTACTTGTTTCAATGAATCTATGGATTATATCAGGGGGTATAAGTCATGGTGAAGTTACAATACAGTAGGTATTGTGCAATAATAAAATATGAATGGGTTTACAACAGTACCTAAAGTTTATGATTTGCTTGCTATACTAACGGATCTCACGAGTTTTTTGTTCAGTTTTGTGTGCTGAAGTTTTCAAGTTTGGAGTGAGATCGCGATGGATGAAGGAATAAGGAGTCACAAGACTCTAAGCTTGGGGGTGCCCAAGGCACCCCAAGGTAATATCAAGGACACCCAAGACTCTAAGATTGGGGTTGCCCAGGATGGCATCCCCTCTTTCTTCTACCAAGCATCGGTAAATTACTTGGAGCTATATTTTTATTCATCACATTATATGAGTTTTGCTTGGAGAGCCATGTATTATATGAGTCTTTGATTTGTTTCATTTTTAGTTTTGCACAATCATCTTTGCTGGACACACCTTTCTGAGAGGGACACACATTATTCATGATTTGTTAGAATACTCTATGTGCTTCACTTATATCTTTTGAGCTAGGCAGTTGCTCTGGTATTTCACTTATATCTTTTAGAGCACGGCGGTGGTTATATTTTAAAGAAATAGTTGCACTCTCATGCTTCACTTATATCATTTTGAGAGTTGATAATAGTAATGGAAATATGCACAAGTTATAAATTTGTTCATGATATGATAGGTATTCAAGAGGGATATCATAAAAACTTTCATGTAGATAACTGAATATGATAAGTTCGATTCCTTGCAATAGTTTTGCGATATAAAGATGGTAATACGTGGGAGGTAATAGTGAATGATTGTGGTTTAGTAAGAATATTCGTGTTAAGGTTTAGTGAATGATTGTGCTTTAGTAAGAATATTGGTGTTAAGGTTTGTGATTCTCGAAGCATGCACGTGTAGTCTCTCGTTATGCTAAGAAGTTGGACATGATTTATTATTGATCGTCTTACTTTGCGTGAAGGTTGGGGGCGTGCGATGGTTAACTCCTACCAACCTCACCCCTAGGAGCACGCGTAGTAGTACTTTGCTTCGAGGGCTAATAAACTTTGGAATAAGTATGTTAGTTCTTTATGACTAATTTCAGTCCATGGATTATACACACTCTCACCTTTTTGCCATTTGCTAGCCTCTTTGGTACCATGCATTGCCCTTTCTCACCTCAAGATGTGGTGCAAACTTCGTTGTGCATCCAAACCCCGTGATATGATATGCTCTATCACACATAAACATCCTTATATCTTCCTCACAACAACCACCATACCTACCTATTATGGCATTTCCATAGACATTCCGATATATACTGCCATACAACTTCCACCATTCACATCGTCATTATCACATTGCTTTGCATGATCATAAGCTGACATAGTATTTGTTTCTCAACCACCGTTCATCACTTTTCATACATGTTACACTTGATCATTGCACATCCTGGTACACCGCCAGAGGCATTCATATAGAGTCATATTTTGTTCTAATATCGAGTTCTAAGTAAATAGAAGTGTGTTATTATTCTTTATTAGAGCGTTGTCCCAAGTGAGAAAAAAGGCCAAAAAAGAGCCGAGAAAAAGAGGCCAAAAGGAGCCCAACAAAAAAACTGAGACAAAAATACAGAAGGGGTGATACGTCTCCAACGTATCTATAATTTTTGATTGTTCCATGCTATTACATTACCCCTTTTGGATGTTTATGGGCTTTATTTTACACATTTATATCATTTTTGGGACTAACCTACTAACCGGAGGCCCAACCCATATTGCTGTTTTTTTGCCTATTTCAGTATTTCGAAGAAAAGGAATATCAAACGGAGTCCAAACAGAATGAAACCTTCGGGAGCGTGATTTTTGGAACGAACGTGATCCAAAGGACTTGGAGTGCAAGTCAAGAAGCAGCCGAGGCAGCCGCGAGATAGGAGGGTACCCCCCCTGTAGGGCGCGCCCCCTGTCTCGTGGGCCCCTCGGGCGGCCACCAATGTACTTCTTCCTCCTATATATACCTATGTACCCCGAAAACATCCGGGAGCACCATGAAACACAATTTCCACCGCCGTAACCTTCTGTATCCGCGAGATCTCATCTTGGAGCCTTCGCCGACACTCTGCCGGAGGGGGAATCGACCACGGAGGGTCTCTACATCAATATCCTTGCCCCTCCGATGAGTTGTGAGTAGTTTACCACAGACCTACGGGTCCATAGTTATTAGCTAGATGGCTTATTCTCTCTTTTTGGATCTCAATACAATGTTCTCCCCCTCTCTTGTGGAGATCTATTCGATGTAAACTCTTTTTGCGGTGTGTTTGTCGAGATCCGATGAATTGTGGGTTTATGATCAAGTTTATCTATGAATAATATTTGAATCTTCTCTGAATTCTTTTATGTATGATTGAGTTATCTTTGCAAGTCTCTTCGAATTATCAGTTTGGTTTGGCCTACTAAATTGATCTTTCTTGCCATGGGAGAAGTGCTTAGCTTTAGGTTCAATCTTGCGGTGTCCTTACCCAGTGACCGAAAGGGTTGCAAGGCACGTATTGTATTGTTTCCATCGAGGATGACAAGATGGGGTTTATATCATATTGCTTGAGTTTATCCCTCTACATCATGTCATCTTGCTTAATACTCTGTTCTTATGAAATTAATACTCTAGATGCAAGCAGGAGTCGGTCGATGTGTGGAGTAATAGTAGTAGATGCAGGCAGGAGTCGGTCTACTTGTTATGGACGTGATGCCTATATACATGATCATGCCTAGATAATCTCATAACTATTCGCTTTTCTATCAATTGCTCGACAATAATTTGTTCACCCACCCTAATACTTATGCTATCTTGAGAGAAGCCACTAGTGAAACCTATGACCCCCAGGTCTATCTCTTATCATATTTGCTTTCAATCTACTTTTATTTGCATCTTTGCTTTTTCCATCTATATTATAAAATACCAAAAATATATTTATCTTATCATACTATCTTTATTAGATCTCACTTTCGCAAGTGGCCGTGAAGGGATTGACAACCCCTTTATTGCGTTGGTTGCGAGTTCTTAGTTTGTTTGTGTAGGTGCGTGGGACTTTTGAGGAGCCTCCTACTGGATTGATACCTTGGTTCTCAAAAACTGAGGGAAATACTTACGCTACTCTGATGCATCACCCTCTCTTCGAGGAAAACCAACGCAAGCTCAAGACGTAGCAAGGGGCAATGTTACTATGTTTTTCCACACTTGTGCTTCAAAGTAGCACCATGTTTTCCATATAGAGAGTCTCCTATGCAGTCACTTTCATAGAACTACTGGGAATTTTTCATTATAGAACGTGGCTTGTATATTCCAATGATGGGCTTTGATACGTCTCCAATGTATCTATATTTTTTTATTGTTCCATGCTGTTATATTATCAATCTTGGATGTTTTATATTCATATACTAGCAACTTTATATCATTTTTTGGGACCAACCTATTGACATAGTGCCCAGTGCCAGTTGCTATTTTCCGCTTGTTTTTTTACTTAGCAGAATATCAATACCAAACAAAGTCCAAATGCCACGAAACTTTTTGGAGATCTTTTTTCTAGACAGAAGACACCCAGGGAGCCAAAGAAGTGCACGGGAGGAGGCCCATGGGGCCCACTAGGCACTAGGGTGCGCTAGAAGGCCCAAGCACGCGTGGTGGGTAGGGGGCGCCACGGGAAGCTTCTCCACTGTCATCCACCTCTATAAATACTCTAAACTCCCAAAAACCCTAGGGGAGTCGATGAAACACAATTCCAGCTGACGCAAGTTCCAGAACCACGAGATCCAATCTACAGGCCTTCTCCGGCACTCTGCCGGAGAGGTCAATGATCACGGAGGAGTTCTTCATCATCACCCTTGCCCCTCCGATGATGCGTGAGTAGTTTACCATAGACCTACGGGTCCATGGGTAGTAGCTAGATGGCTTCTTCTCTCTTTTTGATTCTCAATACAATGTTCTCCTCGATATTCTTGGAGATCTATTTGATGTAATGACTTTTTGTGGTGCGTTTATTGGGATCCGATGAATTGTGAGTTTATGATTAGATCTATCCATGAATATTATTTGAGTCTTTGTTGAACTCTTTTATGCATGATTATTTCATTCTCTGGTCCTGCTTCTTTGTTTCCACAGAGTAGTCGTTTCCATAATTAAGGTCCTTACACCGGAACCATGCATTAAGTTCAATGGATCACCATTATATCATATTGTCTTAGGTCCTCCTAGATATCTCCATCTGTCACGTCAGAGGTCACATATTTCCTAAACAATATGTTTTACCTGTGTAGGTCTTGAGATCATGTTTCCTGGGCCCTTAAATTAGACAACACACATAGAGTTCACCACAACATAACAACATACTAGATAGATCATTCCACTACGAATGCAAATGACGACATATAGAATAGACACAAATTAATGTTACCACTAACCTACATCTCCCACACTTAGGGGGACTTACTCACACATCATAAGAGGGGAATCAATCACAACAGAGATAAGTCCAATCAAAACCATATCGATAGTGATACATCTCCAATGTATCTATAATTTTTGATTGTTCCATGCTATTATATTACCTGTTTTGGATGTTTATGGGCTTTATTATACACTTTTATATCATTTTTGGGACTAACCTATTAACCGGAGGCCCAACCCAAATTGTTGTTTTGTTGCCTATTTCAGTGTTTCGTAGAAAAGGAATATCAAACGGAGTCCAAACGTAATGAAACCTTCGGGAGAGTTATTTTTGGAACGGAAGCAATCCAGGAGACTTGGAGTAGACGACAGGGAAGCTTCGAGGAAGCCACGAGGTAGGGGCGCGCCCTACCTCCTGGGCGCGCCCCCCACCCTCGTGGGCCCCTTGTGGCTCCCCTGACCGACTTCTTTCGCCTATATATATCCATATACCCCGAAAACATCTGGGAGCACAACAGATCGGGAGTTCCGCCGCCGCAAGCCTCTGTAGCCACCAAAAACAAATTGGGACCCTGTTCCGGCACCCTGCCGGAAGGGGAATCCATCACTGGTGGCCACCTTCATCATCCCGGCGCTCTCCATGATGAGGAGGGAGTAGTTCACCCTCGGGGCCGAGGGTATGTACCAGTAGCTATGTGTTTGATCTCTCTCTCTCTCTCTCTCTCGTGTTCTTGAGATGGTACGATCTTGATGTACCGCGAGCTTTGCTATTATAGTTGGATCTTATGATGTTTCTCCCCCTCTACTCTCTTGTAATGGATTGAGTTTTCCCTTTGAAGTTATCTTATCGGATTGAGTCTTTAAGGATTTGAGAACACTTGATGTATGTCTTGCATGTGCTTATCTGTGGTGACAATGGGATATTCCCATGATCTACTTGATGTATGTTTTGGTGATCAACTTGCGGGTTCAGTGACCTTGTGAACATATGCATAGGGGTTGGCACACGTTTTCGCCCTGACTCTTCGGTAGAAACTTTGGGGCACTCTTTGAAGCACTTTGTGTTGGTTTGAATAGATGAATCTGAGATTGTGTGATGCATATCGTATAATCATACCCACGGATACTTGAGGTGACATTGGAGTATCTAGGTGACATTAGGGTTTTGGTTGATTTGTGTCTTAAGGTGTTATTCTAGTACAAACTCTATGATAGATTGAACGAAAAGAATAGCTTCGTGTTATTTTACTATGGACTCTTGAATAGATCGATCAGAAAGGATAACTTTGAGGTGGTTTTGTACCCTACCATAATCTCTTCGTTTGTTCTTCGCTATTAGTGACTTTGGAGTGACTCTTTGTTCCATGTTGAAGGATAGTTATGTGATCCAGTTATGTTATTATTGTTGAGAGAACTTGCACTAGTGAAAGTATGAACCTTAGGCCTTGTTTCATAGCATTGCAATATCGTTTACCCTCACTTTTATCATTAGTTACCTTGCTGTTATAATTTCAGATTACAAAAACCTATATCTACCATCCATATTGCACTTGTATCACCATCTCTTCGCCGAACTAGTGCACCTATACAATTTACCATTGTATTGGGTGTGTTGGGGACACAAGAGACTCTTTGTTATTTGGTTGCAGGGTTGCTTGGGAGAGCCCATCTTCATCCTACGCCTCCCACGGATTGATAAACCTTAGGTCATCCATTTGAGGGAAATTTGCTACTGTCCTACAAACCTCTGCACTTGGAGGCCCAACGTCTACAAGGAGAAGGTTGCGTAGTAGACATCAAGCTCTTTTCTGGCGCCGTTGCTGGGGAGGTGAGTGCCTGAAGGTATGTCTTTAGATCTTGCAATAGAATCTTTTAGGTTCTTGTTTTATCACTAGTTTAGTTTATAAAATCAAACTACAAAAAA
>NC_041389.1:269978638-270072790 GCF_002162155.2 Triticum dicoccoides
ATATTGCACTTGTATCACCATCTCTTCGCCGAACTAGTGCACCTATACAATTTACCATTGTATTGGGTGTGTTGGGGACACAAGAGACTCTTTGTTATTTGGTTGCAGGGTTGCTTGGGAGAGCCCATCTTCATCCTACGCCTCCCACGGATTGATAAACCTTAGGTCATCCATTTGAGGGAAATTTGCTATTGTCCTACAAACCTCTGCACTTGGAGGCCCAACGTCTACAAGGAGAAGGTTGCGTAGTAGACATCAAGCTCTTTTCTGGCGCCGTTGCTGGGGAGGTGAGTGCCTGAAGGTATGTCTTTAGATCTTGCAATAGAATCTTTTAGGTTCTTGTTTTATCACTAGTTTAGTTTATAAAATCAAACTACAAAAAAAAATGGAATTAATTTTTCCTCATATGCTTCATCTTTTCAATATCTTTCGTGAGAATGATGGAAAGGAAAAATGTGCTCAAGTGCTAGAAGAAAAAGAAGTCTATAAAATGTTTGGCACTAAATCTTTGAATGATGAGCATGATTGCAATGTTGTTAGTATGAACGCTTTGAATATCCATAGTACTAATGATGATTGCACTACATGATGAAAATGTCTCTTATAAGCATGTCAACTTTTGTCGAGTGCATAGAGTTTGCAAGTACACACCAAATAGGGAAGATAGATTTTGCAAGAGGCATAAGTATTTAGAAACCAAATGGTTGCAAGAAAGGCTAGATGTTTGTGCTGAAAATTTAAAATTTCTTTGCCATCCTTGTGAACTTTGCAATGAACGTGATCATTTAAATCCCCAATGCAAATTGTTGCATGATCGTATCGTGTCCAAAAATTGTGATGACTTGATTTCCCTTGCACATCATATTGAACTTAGTTTGCTTGTGGGTTATGAAGAAATGAAACGTATAACTAAGGTTCTTCCAGAATTTGCCCTTGATAAAGTTCTTGATTTTGATCTAGAAGAAATTTTTATGTATTGTGCGGTGAATTGCATTGAAAATCCTTATATTGCCAATTACATAAAGAAAGGAAAACAAAGATGAAGAGAATACTAATGAAAGGGAAGAGTGTAACAACCTGGATTTTGGCCCATTTCTTTTTCTTTTGATTTATTTGGTTTTTGCTCTGTTTTTCTTTTTGGAGTGGTTCTGTGGCCTTGCCACCTCGGAAATCATCCTCATTCCTCCTCCCAAGTGGCTCATCACTCTCAAAACCTTGCCAAGATCATGTCACTTCACTTTCTGACCAAACCCTAAAATTCTTTTCTAGGGAAAATTCCTTTTTCATTAAAGGAATAACCCTATCTGCCCTAGGTTGTGAAGCAACCTATATTTCTGTCCATCCAAAAATCCCAAAATAATTTTCGTAATTCCTTTGGGTCATATATAGCTCAAATATGCGCAAACATTGCCTTGGCCAGTTAAAAAATAATTCCCCAATATTCCTTCTTCTATTCTGCCCTGAATGGAACTTTGTGAAGGAAGTGTCACTTATATTTTTCGTAGTTGCTCCCAACCTTTTTGGGCATGATTATATGTCCAAATAATTGCCCCATGCACAAGTTCAACTTTATTTGCCTAGCCAATCTTCCTCAGTGAATTTTCAAAGTTTCTGTCACACAGAAGGCTTTGTGAAGGAAGTACTAGCTAGGAGTATCCAAACGAGTTGAACTTTTTCAAACTCCTTAATGTGCTCATATTAACCCCGTCCACCCATTTTCAGCCCCATCCAACCATCTATGCGAGCACAGGAGCAAATCTTTGATTTTGGCAATATTTTCAGGTTGTGAAGCAAGTATATTTTATATTGCTTTAAAAATTCTGATAAATTACCAGATCGTTCTTATACCCATAAAACATCTCCCCACCCAATTTGGCATCATTTCATTGAGCCATTTGATCACCAAAATTATTCCAAGTTTCTGGTCAGCAGAGGTGTTTGTGAAGCAAGTACCAGTTTGGCTTGGCCAATTGGTATGAGACTTTTTGAGCATCTCCATATGACCCAATGATCAAGCCTTGCCCAATTTGAGCTCAAGTTCATACTCCATGTGAGAGCATCATCATGATCTTCATTTCTGGACCATTTTGGCAGTTGCAAAGCAACTATATTAAAGCCTGGTCTAAATCTTCTCAAAATTACCAGGATGAAAGTCCTTTACCTCAACCTTGCAGACAACTCCATTGTTCTCAAAACCCTTCCTGTTGATCAGCAGTGCTCACCCAAGTTTACTGCAGTAAACTTCAGAGGGTGATTACCGTTTAACCGTAGCAGTTTCAACCAAACTACCACCGCAGTTGAGACCTACCCAGGAAGGACTCCACCCAGACATCGTTCGGCATCATTTGTGGCACAGTGTGCACCAGTGCGCGCGGTGACCATCGCCCTGGCGTGCAGTAAACGCGCTCCGGATCATCCTCGGTGCTGTGCTCGTCCGTTCTCTCCTCGTATCGACTCACCAGCATGTCCAGTGGCCTCCTCGTGATCGACTGCGTCGCCCTGAGCCCTTGCCCCCTCCATCTGTTTCCACACCGACGCTCACCGACGCTCGCCGCAGAACGCCCACGGGTGCACTGTGCTCCGTTTGGATCTGAGCTCATTTCGGCCTCTTCCTCTGCCCCTCCCTTTGCCGTCTCTTCCCCGTGAGCTCTCCCCTGTGCCCTCCCGTGCTCGCTGGCCGTCGCCAGAGCCTCGGCCGGACATGCCCGGCGGCACCTAAGCCCATCCCTCTCGCCCGCCTATATAAATGGCCTCCCCCGAGCCATTCGAGCACACCAGTAGCCTCCTGGACCTCCTAGCTACCTCCCTAGCCTCTCGTTTGAGCTCCAGGAGCTCTCCTGCCCTCCCATCCCCGGCATGGCCGCCGTCGGTGCCCGCTTAAATCCAAGCCAACCGAGCCCTTCCCCTCCATTCTGCCACCACCAGGAGATGCCCCGTAGTCCGGCAAGCCTCCTAGCCCCTTTTCTCTGCGCCAGATCGTCGGTGGCCTCGTCCCCGACTCCTCCCGTATCCACCGTCCGCCACCGCGCAAACCTTGCTCGATCCCGTCCTCTTCGGCGTGCGCCACTGGCTCAGGCCGACGCAGCTCTCCGCGCTGAGCTCGTCAGTAGGCGGAGCGTCGCCGAAGGCCCACTGTGGCGTCGGCAGTCTCCCTATGCCTCGCGGGGAGCGAGATGGAGAAGAAGACAACCCAGTCACCCTGCCAGCTGGTCATGGACCCCGTGGGTCCCGCATGTCAGTCGCACACCCGTTGACCAGCCCCGGCCCCGCCTTGGCACGTCAATTAAGTGAAAGCGTATTCCCCAAATTATGCTTTCAGTTTTTCTGTCCATGCCCCTGTTTGAAAATATTTTTCTTGCAGATAGGTCCTTGGCAGAAAACACCTCATAACTTTTTAACCGTAGCTCCAAATGAGGTGAATCCAAAGCCCACTTCTTCATCTCGTCGAGCCCTTTCTGTTGGTGTCACTTTCACCATGTTTTGACATTCTTAAAATGACCATTTTGCCCCTGCCCTTAATCAGCCTCCTTCTGAGAGAGAACGATTTCCGGCGATTCTTTCCGCAAGCTTCTTGCACTTTCTCCCGGTGATTTCTTCCACCTCAGGCAAGCCACATCTTCCATTTGCATCATTGAAATGTAGTGACATGGTTTCACTTATTTGAACTTGTTTAAAATAGTGTGTTAGCTACTTGTGATCTGTGCATGGCCTTTTCTCGGAGTATTATTTTGATCTTGTGGATGCCATGCTATTGTTTGGATTATTAGGAGTTAGGCTTGTAGTTGATGAGTATCATGTTGCCATTGGAGTATTAGTGGCTGATATTATGATTGTTTCATGATGATATCTGTTAGTATATTTTTGGAGTATTACCTTGGATATCATGCTACCTTTGGATTATTAGTGGTTAGTATGATTATTTTCATGATGCTAGTTGATGTCCTGTTGCTTGGAGTATTATTTTCGGAGATGATGGTTACATGTGGATCTTAGCTGGATAGCTTTATTCTTGTTATTGGAGTAGTAGGATTATTGTTTAGGATTCATCATGATAGTAGTGTTATGCTATCCTTGGAGTATTTTGGTATGATGATATTATCCTTGGATTATTTGTTGGATATTGCTATGACTTGGGTTATAGTTTGATAGTTGATATCGGAGTATCAGTTATCATAGTTATATTTTTGGGGATAAATTCCATCATTAAGTTGGTCAGGTGCCGCCGAACCGGGCTTTTTCTAGTGCAACCACATTTGTCGGTATGGGACAACCCTAATGCGGTCTATTGTCATGCCTCTCGCCAGTGCCTCCAACTAGGGAAGGTTACGGGCGCGCACTACCCTGATCAGGTAGGCGGACATAAGCCTTGTGTGCCCGGTTTTGATTTTGAGCTCGGGTCCCCGTGTGGGATCGTGGCCACGACGATGGTCGTTGTGTCTTTGGTAGACACGGGGCCACCCATGACTAGCCCAGTGGGGAGTGAGTCGGAGTGGCCGGGAGAGTGTCATGGCAGTAGATCGGTTTTGTCAGAACGTCGTTGGTCCACCCGAATGGGAGTGCGAGGCCATGGGTTCTGTGGTGTGGGTAAAGTGCGCTACCTCTGCAGAGTGTGTGTGTTTAATCTATCGATAGCCGTGTCCTCGGTCATGGGCATGGGTTTGTACTAGGTAACACCGTTCGATCAACACTCACATGATGGAATGACTTATAGGTGATGTATATGTGAATATCTGGAGCAGTATAGATTGGCAGGATGTTGATGATGTTGGGGACCAAGTGTTGGTTGTGGTAGTGATCGCCGTAAGGATCACGGGTCAAATATTGGTCGTGGTTGTGATCGCCGTAAGGATCACGGTCCAAATATTGGTCGTGGTTGTGATCGCCGTAAGGATCACGGGCAAAATATTGGTCGTGGTTGTGATCGCCGTAAGGATCATGGTTTGAGGCCAAATATTGGTCGTGGTTGTGATCATCGTAATGATCACGGTTCGAGAGATGGTGATTTATCAGTATTGTAGTAGTTTCATATCATGCTTAGTAGTTTCTGTTGTATTAGGGTAGCTGTTAATTTAATTAACCTACTTAATGCTATGTTGTTGTCTTGCCTTGATGCTTTTGGTTGTTGTGAGCTTGCAATTACATTCAGTGTACTGACCTGGCGTGTCATGCCAGATTGCAGGTGATGCCGTGATTTTTTAATTGCTTGTCGTGGTTTCCGCTCGTGCGAGCTAGATCGTGTCCCAGCCAGAGTCCCTACAGAGTGTAGTTCACCTTCGTCGTTGTTCCGCTGCTAGAAGATTTCCGCTGCTACGAGTTGTTCTGCTGCTAGCATAGAGCAGGTGTAGTATCACAGGCGTAGTGTCGCCTTGCTGATGTGCTTATTTGTAACATCAGACCCTTGTATTATTCTTGTAATAAGAGCTGATTTGTTCTATGTCAAGCAGTGCCGTATTCCAGAAGACTTCTCCTCGATCTCCGGGCTAGAATACGGGGCGTTTCGGTTTCTCTGAGCCGGGGTGCCACAGGCTTGGTATCAGAGCAGGTCTAGCTGTAGGATGCCCTAGTCAGCGCGAGCGGTAGAAACCGTAGAAATCGGTAGTATAGAGTCTGGCTTGTTTATTGCATTTGGTTGCTGCATTTGTTTGTTGCATAGCATGCATATAGCCTTAGTATTTGTGATAACGATTTCTCTCGTGGGTGTAGCTGGCATCGGTTTGGATCCACTACAGCTCAACCTTTGCATTTCTCCAATTCCTTTTTCTTTCGGTGTTTGGTGTCATTTATCTCCCAGCAGAGTGATGCCAAGTGATCCCGACACAATTTGCAAAAATGGTGCTTAGGTATCGCGCCGATGTCTTTCTCTCAGTCCCGCCTATTGTTTCAGTGATGGACATGCTTCTATCCCGGATCCTTCTTTTATTTTGTCGTGTTGGCAACCCTTGATGATCTTGGTTATCAAGAAAGGGCAATGTCAGCAGCCTCAGTTTTCCCCGCTATCCTATTTCTTGGACGAGTACGGATCTTTTTCTGTCCGCTTGATAATAATGTGGGTGCGACCTTCGTGTCCCACTACATGATTACCGAGTGCGTCCTCGCCTCCGAGCTAGTCCAGGTTGCCACCTGGCTAAGCTAGCACTTGGTGTAGTGCTGTTTACACCAATTCTTCCACACATTTATTCGTCCTCGTGCACATCGTCGCAGCATGCTAGATCGTAGAACCGGAGATCCTGTGAGATTTGTATGCTTAAGTAGGCATGCATATTGTGTGACTAGCAGTAATATGTGACATTGATTGTGTCTGAATTGTTTGTTGTTGTGTGCTTTTGTTTAGTTGAGTTTTCTTTTGCTTCTTTTTGGGCCCCGGTGTTACATTATTTTTCCCCTATAAAGAGTTGCTCATCCACCGACACCGGACTCGAAGAAGTACTAAGGATTTCAAATATTTGGAAGAAGCTCAGCTAACTATTTTGGTCTACCCAGTCAACTGCATTATGGCTTTAACATCTGCTCAGAATACCAATGGTGTATTGGATTGATTATCAGCATCGAGTCTACCTCAGTGCAAAATCCTCACAACAGTTATGATCCCGCCAGCAGAAAGACAAGTCAGCTGCAGGTTCAACAGTATATTTTCAAATAGAGGTATGGATCATATACAAACTTTTGGCTCGACAATGCATGATGCTTCAAATACGTTATCGTCCGAAATAAATTCAGAATGTGAGATGCTCAAAGAAGATAGTCGAATCATTTTTCTCATGCAAATAATCAGCCTCAGAATATTATGGGCGTGTGTATGGATTTCAGTCTGGATATCAGTATGAAGTTGATATAAGAAACTCAGTCTTCTTCCACACGCTATTGGAAGAAATAAATGATGCAAGACTCCTAATTTTTTTCCTCAACATGATATGTGAACAATTTCCAGCCCACGATACCAAGTCTTTCACAGCAAGATACTTCGGTAAAAGCATCTGACAGACGGAAATGAATTTTCTCAACAAGAAAACCTGAGGAGAAGCTTCTCACGTATGGAACTCAGGCTTCTCCAGCACAGTACTCAGGACAAGCTTCATGTGTAAGCTATAGAGCCTTCTTCTGCACGATACCTAGACATAAGATTTGAGCAGAAGTTAACAAGTCTTCCTTAGCAAGCTACTCGGATGACTTCTCTTGTAAGCCATTCAGTCTGCATCAGTATCATACTATTACACTGTCCTCAGAGATTATATGATGAGTTGCAAATGTATGGCAGTACAGTTCAAGGACCAGACTTGCAATAATTTTGTCAGAGGTAAAATTCAGCCAAAACATATGCCTACCGCAAGGGTCGAGTGATCAGTGGCATATCCTTATTATACATGGTGAGTATGCATCCCCAGTCATATCAGTCACTCATACGAGATGCGGCAAAGATCCAGCAGATATACCTAAGAAAAGTAAGGATTCAACAACCTCGCTCGGTCAGGCAAAGGAAATAAGCAGAGATACCTCCCCTATGATGCAAGGAGCGATAATATTTGGAGATGACATCACAGAATCCACAGTCTCGACAATGGTCATCAAGGTCATTATTCCCGCAATTGACAAAGGAGATATCATAAAACCTTGTCACCTACTTGTATGATTGGCCTCAGCAATGAGCTCCATACAAGCTACAAACCGCGGGTATATGTCATATGTGTGCGGACCCAGGTCAGACAACAAGCACAAGGACTAATGTAAAAAATATTGCACTAATCGCATCCATGGTCATACGAAGAATCAATGACATGTGTGGCCAAGTTATTTCAGTAAGGTATCCTAACAAAGAAAATCATGACCGTCAAAAGGATGAGACTGACAGCAACGGTATGATGATTTTTGCATGACCACCAGGGTCCGGATACCCAAATCAGTTGGAGGCCATAACTCCATATGGATCCACAAAGGATACTATCAGTGACCTACTCTATTTACAAGGATTTTTCATATTCTGCTGACCCGCTTGACATGGTTAGCGTGGAATATCCAAGTCTGTTCTGTCAGAACCAAGATTTCTTTGCAAGCTCCACAGCTTGACTTCAGCGGCAGCATGAAAGCGTATCACAGCCTATTAACATAGATGGGTATATCACCCACATGAGAAAAATCGAAAGACGAACAATCAGCTCAGACCCGGTATACTCACCGACGGAATCAAGTACATGGCCAGTCTGTCGGGGAAAGCATTTGTCCGTTAGCCCCTGTCGGGCCAGTCTCAAGATGTAAATAATTGAGGTATGACACAGCTATAACTCCATACACCGTTATATTGCTCACAACAGAAGGCAGTCAAATCTTTGGTACATATCTCATGCTCGAGCCAAAGAAATAAATCAAGATGAATCAGTGCCACCTGTGAGCAGTCAGATCCCGTCAGAGGATGGCCATGATTCTCAGCATTTATGGAACCTACAAGGCATGCATTTATTTGAAGCAACCCCATGACAGAAGTAAAAAGGTTTCATGACCAAAGGAAAATCTATGCTCAGAGCCATTGGATATCACCACAGACATGAGAAAATTTGCGCCAGCAAAAGGATTTTGGTATGTGCGCAAAAACCCGTCAGAATTTGGAGAAAGGTGAAGCCAACCACGCCACAGCAAGGTAAGTGGATGTTATGAAATTCTTGGGGAAACAATAAATAAAGGAACAAGGATACCCGATTGGAAACGGTGTCCTCAAGTCATAATTGTTCCCTGAGCAATCGAATCTCGAGGATGAGATTTCTTTAAGGGGGTAAGAGTTGTAACAGCCTGGATTTTGGCCCTTTTCTTTTTCTTTTGATTTATTTGGTTTTTGCTCTGTTTTTTGTTTTGGAGTGGTTCTGTGGCCTTGGCACCTGGGAAATCATCCTTATTCCTCCTCCCAAGTGGCTCATCCTCTCAAAACCTTGCAAGATCATGTCACTTCACTACCTAACCAAACCCTAAAATTCTTTTCTAGGGAAAATTCCTTTTTCATTAAAGGAATAACCCTATCTGCCCTAGGTTGTGAAGCAACCTATATTTCTGTCCATCCAAAAATCTCCAAATAATTATCATAATTCCTTTGGGTCATATATAGCTCAAATATGCCCAAACATTGCCTTGGCTCGTTCAAAAATAATTCCCCAATATTCCTTCTTCTATTCTGCCCTGAATGGCACTTTGTGAAGGAAGTGTCACTTATATTTTTCCTAGTGGCTCCCAATCTTTTTGGGCATGATTATATGTCCAAATAATTGAAAAATGCACAAGTTCAACTTTATTTGCCTAGCCAATCTTCCTCAGTGAATTTTCAAAGTTTCTATCACACAGAAGGCTTTGTGAAGGAAGTACTAGCTAGGAGTATCCAAATGAGTTGAACTTTTTCAAACTCCTTAATGTGCTCATATTAACCCCATTCCACCCATTTTCAGCCCCATCCAACCATCTATGCGAGCACAGGAGCAAATCTTTGATTTTGGCAATATTTTCAGGTTGTGAAGCAAGTATATTTTATATTGCTTTAAAAATTCTGATAAATTACCAGATCGTTCTTATACCCATAGAACATCTCCCCACCCAATTTGGCATCATTTCATTGAGCCATTTGATCACCAAAATTATTCCAAGTTTCTGGTCAGCAGAGATGTTTGTGAAGCAAGTACCATTTTGGCTTGGCCAATTGGTATGAGACTTTTTGAGCATCTCCATATGACCCAATGATCAAGCCTTGCCCAATGTGAGCTCAAGTTCATACCCCATGTGAGAGCATCATCATGATCTTCATTTCTGGACCATTTTGGCAGTTGCAAAGCAACCATATTAAAGCCTGGTCCAAATCTTCTCAAAATTACCAGGATGAAAGTCCTTCTTTACCTCAACCTCGCAGACAACTCCATTTCTCCCAAAACCCTTCCTGTTGATCACCAATGCTCACCCAAGTTTACTGTAGTAAACTTCAGAGGGTGATTACCGTTTAACCGTAGCAGTTTCAACCAAACTACCGCCATAGTTGAGACCTACCATGGAAGGACTCCACCCAGACATCGTTTGTGGCACAGTGTGCCCCAGTGCACGCTGTGACCATCGCCCTGGCGTGCAGTAAACGCGCTCAGGATCGTCCCCGGTGCTGTGCTCGTCCGTTCTCTCCTCGTCTCGACTCACCAGAATGTCCAGTGGCCTCCTCGTGATCGACTGCGTCGCCCTGAGCCCTTGCCCCCTCCGTCCATTTCCTCACCGACGCTCACCGATGCTCGTCGCTGAACGCCCACGGGTGCACCGTGCTCCGTTTGGATTCAGGCTCATTTCGGCCACTTCCTTTGCCCCTCCCTTGGCCGTCTCTTCCCCGTGAGCTCTTCCCTGTGCCCTCCCGTGCTCGCTGGCCGTCGCCAGAGCCTCGGTCGGACATGCCCGGCGGCACCCGAGCCCATCCCCCTCGCCCGCCTATATAAATGGCCTCCCTCGGGCCGTTCGAGCACACCAGCAGCCTCCTGCACCTCCTAGCTACCTCCCCAGCCTCTCGTTTGAGCTCGAGGAGCTCTCCTACCCTCCCATCCCTGCCATGGCCGTCGTCGGTGCCCGCTTAAATCCGAGCCAACCGAGCCCTTTCCCTCCGTTCTGCCACCACCAGGAGATTCCCCATAGTCTAGCGAGCCTCCTAGCCCATTTTCTCTCTGCCAGATCATCGGTGGCCTCGTCCCCGATTCCTCCCGTATCCGCCGTCCGCCACCGTGCAAACCTTGCCCGACCCCATCCCCTTCGGCGTGCGCCACTGGCTCAGGCCGACGCATCTCTCCGCGCTGAGCTTGTCAGTAGGCGGAGCGTCACTGGAGGCCCCCTGTGGAGTCGACAATCGCCGCTCGATGCCGGCTGTCTCCCTCTGCCTCGCGGGCAAGCGAGATGGAGAAGAAGATGACCGAGTCTCCCTGCCAGCTGGCCGTGGACCCCGCGGGCCCCACGCGTCAGCCGCACACCCGTTGACCAGCCCCGGCCCCGCCTTGCCATGTCAATTAAGTGAAAGCGTATTCCCCAAATTACGCTTTCAGTTTTTCTGTCCAGGCCCCTGTTTGAAAATATTTTTCTTGCAGATAGGTCCGTGGCACAAAACACCTCATAACTTTTTAACTGTAGCTCCAAATGAGGTGAATCCAAAGCCCACTTCTTCATCTCATCGAGCCCTTATTACTGGTTAGTATGATTATTTTCATGATGCTAGTTGATGTTCTGTTGCTTGGAGTATTATTTTCGGAGATGATGGTTACATGTGGATTTTAGCTGGATAGCTTTATTCTTGTTATTGGAGTAGTAGGATTATTGTTTCGGATTCATCATGATAGTAGTGTTATGCTATCCTCAGAGTATTTTGGTACGATGATATTATGCTTGGATTATTTGTTGGATATTGCTATGACTTGGATTATAGTTTGATAGTTGATATCGGAGTATCAGTTATCACAGTTATATATTTGGGGATAAATGCCGTCATTAAGTTGGTCAGGTGCCGCCGAACTAGGCTTTTTCCAGTGCAACCACATTTGCCGGTATGGGACGGCCCTAATGCGGTCTATTGTTGTGCCTCTCACCGGTGCCTCCAACTAGGGAAGGTTATGGGCGCGCTACCCTGATCAATTAGGCGGACATAAGCCTTATGTGCCCGGTTTTGATTTTAAGCTCGGGTCCCCGTGTGGGATTGTGGCCACGACGATGGTCGTTGTGTCTTTGGTAGACACGGGGCCACCCAGGACTACCCTAGTGGGGAGTGAGTCGGAGTGGCCGGGAGAGTTTCATGGCAGTAGATCGGTTTTGTCAGAACGCCGTTGGTCCACCCGAATGGGATGCGAGGCCATGGGTTCTGTGGTGTGGGTAAAGTGCGCTACCTCTGCAGAGTGTGTGCGTTTAATCTATCGATAGCCGCGTCCTTGGTCATGGGCACGGGTTCGTACTAGGTCACACCGTTCGATCAACACTTACATGACTGAATGACTTATCGGTGATGTATATGTGGATATTTGGAGCAGTATAGATTGGCAGGATTTTGATGATGTTGGGGACCAAGTGTGGGTCGTGGTAGTGATCGTCGTAAGGATCACGGCCAAATATTGGTCGTGGTTGTGACCGCCGTAAGGATCACTGGCCAAATGTTGGTCGTGGTTGTGATCGTTGTAAGGATCACGGGCCAAATATTGGTCGTGGTTGTGATCGTTGTAAGTATCACGGTTTGAGGCCAAATATTGGTCGTGGTTGTGATCGCCGTAATGATCATGGTTTGAGAGATGGTGATTTATCAATATTGTAGTAGTTTCATATCATGTTTAGTAGTTGTTGCTGTATCAGGGTAGCTGTTAATTTAATTAACCTGCTTAATGCTATGTTGTTGTCTTGCCTTGATGCTTTTGGTTGTTGTGAGCTTGCAAGTACATTCAATGTACTGACCTGGCGTGTCATGCCAGATTGTAGGTGATGCCGTGATTGCTTGATTGCTTGTCATGGTTTCCGTTTGTGCGAGCTATCGTGTCCCAGCCAGAGTCCCTGCAGAGTGGAGTTTCACTTTCGTTGTTGTTCCACTGCTAGAAGATTTCTGCTGCTACGAGTTGTTCCACTGCTAGCATAGAGCAAGTGTAGTATCGCAGGCATAGTGTCGCCTTGCTGATGTGATTCTTTGTAACATCAGACCCTTGTATTATTCTTGTAATAAGAGCTGATTTGTTCTATGTCAAGCAGTGTCGTATTCCAGAAGAGTTCTCCTCGATCTTAGGGCTGGAATACAGGGTGTTCCGGTTTCTATGAGCCGGGTGCCACAAAGAGACTTCCCAATATCCTCCAATTATTTCTTATGTTGAATCAGGTAATGAGGAGGAGCTTCCTATTCAACCAATCTCATTAATCAGAAGCTTGAAAAAGAGGGTTAAGCCCACTATCGGTGTCAAACCGGCGGATCTCAGGTAGGGGGTCCCGAATTGTGCGTCTAAGGCTAATGGTAATAGGAGGCGGGGGACATAGTGTTTACCCAGGTTTGGGCCCTCTCTATGGAGGTAATACCCTACTTCCTGCTTGATTGATCTTGATGATATGAGTATTACAAGAGTTGATCTACCACGAGATCGTAGAGGCTAAACCCTAGAAGCTAGCCTATGATTATGATTGTTGTTGGTCCTACGGACTAAACCCTCCAGTTTATATAGACACCGGAGGGGGCTAGGGATACACAGAGTCGGTTACAAAGAAGGAGATCTACATATCCGAATTGCCAAGCTTGCCTTCCACGCAAAGGAGAGTCCCACCCAGACACGGGACGAAGCCTTCAATCTTGTATCTTCATAGTCCAACAATCTAGCACAAGTACATAGTCCGGCTGTCCGAGGACCCCCTAATCTAGGACTCCCTCAGTAGCCCCTGAACCAGACTTCAATGACAATGAGTCCGGCGCGCAGATTGTCTTCGGCATTGCAAGGCGGGTTCCTTCTCCGAATACTCCAAGGTAGATTCTGAACACAAGGATCGTGTTCGGCTCTGCAAAACAATTTCCACATACCACCGTAGAGAGCTCAATATTCCACAAATCTAATCTGCTGACAAATTTTTCACAGCATGACATCACGTCGCGGCCCAGTCATTATACGAACCGTTTTCCCAGCCTGCTACTGCACGTGTTGTGAGGCAGTTTTATTGGCACGTCTTGTTGAAGCAGAGATCGTGTCCCCTTATCACGGGATTCTCATCAATACGGGTGCGGGTAACCCAATCGCGTCGTTAGTATGACTCCTCGGTTTTAGGCAAGTTTCAAATGGCCATGCAGAGGACACTTGATATTCACCCTCTTTATAAAGAGGTCCAAACCCGTCCTTTTCTTTCCACGCCCAATCCTTCCCTTCCCCTACCTCGAGTTCCACCACCGAAGGTTCAGGCTAAGTGCTCCAGACCTTCAACCATGTCCAGATCCAACCTTTAAGGCCGATGGATGGCCTCTTTTGTCACAGAGGAGGACATCAAGAAGCTTAGGGAGGCTAGGTATCTGACCGTTGAAATCCCCCATAGGCTACCTGCTCAAGGGCAGGTTGTGCCCACTCCCGAACCCAACGAGAGTGTTGTATTTGTTTCCCACTTCCTTCGAGGGCTAGGCTTTAGTCTTGATCCCTTTGTAAGAGGGCTCATGTTCTATTACGGGCTAGATTTCCATGATCTAGCTCCAGATTCCATCCTTCGCATCTCGTCGTTTATCGTCGTGTGTGAGGCCTTCCTCCGCATTACCCCACACTTCGGCTTGTGGCTCAAGACCTTCAATATGAAGCCGAAGATGATCGACGGGCGGCACGCGGAGTGCGGAGGTGCTATAATAAGCAAAGGTGCCGACGCCCTATGGCCAAAGGGTTCCTTCCCGGAGGTGTCAGACTTATGGCAACGGGAGTGGTTTTACATCACAGCGCCCCGAGGTACAAAGCGGACGGCCACCCCGGCCTTCTACTCGGGCCCTTCGCCCCAACTGGCATCATGGGTCAACAAAGGGCTGGACTGGGGGATAGCTAATGACGTGCTGACATTGCAAAGTCGCAACCGAGATCTCCTCAAGAGGGATGTCACACTCGTCAAAGTAATTCAAGTAATGCTAGTCCGTCGAGTCCTGCCATGCCAACGTCGATCTCTCCATATGTGGGAGTTCAACCCGGAAGGACCGCAAACTATTCAACACTTCTTCGGCGTGACGCTCGAAGGGATGAATCGATTATACTTCGGATCACGAATAAAGCGTCCGGATACCACCGAGGATGCGGGTCGAAACTGCAACCGTCCAGATACCCAAGTAAGTAACTCCGGGACCGAACATGTTGTTATTATATTTGTCACAACATCATTCTGAAAAATTTCCCTCGGGCAGGACTGGATAAGAAAGGCAGAGAGGATCAGGTGTTCGGCCCCTCTTCACGAAGGCTCCCCGGATCCTATACTAACCAGGATGCTAGCTCGCGCACCCTATCAATTGCCATCAGGAGAAGATGAGGGGAGGAATAGAGAAGCCGAAATGGCGCTTCATACGTTACCCATCCAAACCGGGGGAATTGGTGCCTCCGCGAAGGAGGGTGATCGGGGAGGTGAATCTAAAATCCCCTCCCCCCATGGGAAGAAAAGGCCGCCCCTGAAGACCTGGAAACGGAGGTTTCCAAACGAGGGAAGAAACCCTCCCCAGGGGACCCCGCCCCAGAGGGCATTCTTACCACACGGCGCCCACAATGGGGCCAACCGTCAACCGAGCTGTAAGTAAACAAAGGCACATTAGTAAATATGCCTTGCTTTTTCCTGAGAATAATAACCGAGATATATGTTTTGCAGTACGGCTCATAGCCCTTCTCAATAAAGTTGGTCTTTGGGGGATCTTCTTCTGGAGATGATGGAGAGCGAAACGCCTCCTCCTGCCTCCCCACCTCATGAGGCGGACGACCCCGAGGTGTCGTTGCGGAGGATTTCTCCTGATCCGCAAAGGCCAGAAGGTAACTCTTCGGCCGCCCAATGTCCGGGGTATTCGGCTCCTAAGGAGACCAATGGAAAGAGCCTGGGCCTGTCCCATGTACAACCGGACACATTAATAGGACCGCTAGAGCAAGCGGCTATCTCAGAGGCACATCGTACCTTAATGGGTACGGTGGTTGAGAGGATTCATCTGTGAAAAGCGGATTGAATGAAGCTTTTACAAGCCTACTAATAGGCTTTGAGGTACGCAAAGTAATATATGTTTTTGACTATACCGCACACACTAGGTGTGCTCTGTATAGATAGTAGCCCCTGAGACTCTGGTTGCCGTCCAGAGGCGGCAAGCCGAGGATCATAGTCTCAGGTAATGATAGCGCTGCTTTCATGCGCAGGCGGCTGAGGGTCCGGCGGTTGACCGGACTGCTGATTTTGCCGAATTAAGGCGGCAACTTGACGTGGCGGATGCGGACATCATGCCTGTGAACAAGCGGCTTGACGAGGCACAGGGTATGTATATTTGGGTGGTCAGCAAATATTAAGAGGAGCATGATGCCAGTATTTATAATATGCTTTGACTGCAGATGGAGCTGCCGTCGTGGAAACCCTTCGGGTAGAACTTGCCTGAGCCAAGGAACAAGCCAGGAGGAGCGATGCGGCTGCCCTGAAGGCAACCAAAGAGTTAAAAGCCGAACAGGCTGCTCATTGCTAGAGCGAAGATAAAATAGCCAACATCGCTCTTGAGCTGCAAAATGCCACCAGACGCTATAAGCTCCTCGAAAGGGAAAGCCAAGCGAAAGCGGCTGACTTGAAGAAGGCCTTGGAAGCAGCCAAGGAAACGCGCTCTGAAATCAGAGCGGCGCGGGAGGAGCTTCGTCAAGCCGGAGATATTGCGGCTGGGAAGCCCTTCTTATTGCGGACGAAGTTCGGTGATCCGAAGTATGCCCCTCTTGATCAATTGTGGAGTTCGGCAGACGCATACTTGGATTTAGGAAAGAGTGCTACTGACGCGACTGAGTATTTCAAGGATCAGAAAGATCATGAGGTGGAAAGATTGTTCTGGTCGCAGTTCACTAATCCAAGGCGTCCGCTGCTGTTGAATGAGCAAATGGCCGAGTGGGCCGAGCTCCATAGGTTGTCCGGGCTTGCCATGAAGTCTGTCGTGGATCATCTTTGGCCGAAGGAACCAACTCCGGATAGTTATTTTGGTTTAGTGCAACGATTTCTTCGTGTTGTGTCGCATATCGACGCTGTCAAGAGGTCAGCGTGCATAGAGGGTGCGCGGATGGCTCTTGCCCGTGTTAAGACATATTGGGCGGAGATGGAGGCCACCGCTGTTGTAACCAGGGGTCCGCCCGAGGGTCAGGGCTTGCCCGATTTTGAAGAAGTCCTAGAAGGTGCCCGTTTAATAGAGGCTCAGTGCTCAAAGAGTACCATGTTCCAGTGACATGTATCTTGATTGTAAAAAAATGCTATTTTGATTATAAAGGCTGTACTTATGCTTTTTCCCGTGAAGTATTATACTGCCTTCTGTGCGGCCGTTTATGTATATATGTATATAACCTGAAAGTTTGTAGTCGTCGGCTTCATCCCCCATGCATATAATGCGGGGGTGTTTGGTAAAGCGTGTAAGCACACTTGATCCAATGTCTTGGTCCATTAAGGAGGTGATAGCACGGCGAACAAGGCAATCGGACTATATAGCTTTAACACTTTCACTTAGCCATAGGAGTTTGACGGTGGGGCTACTATATAGCCCCTGATACATTCGCGTTCATCCGAATACGGTGCGCGTACATGCGTGACCGGGAAACTGGTCCTTCGTTAATGCGGAGGAATCGTGAAGATTCCGCTGAGTCATCGAGTGGTTGACCAGTCTTTCGCTTTATCATGACAGTCAGTTTTCGTCTTTCTCTATTGAGGTGCTCATCCAGATGAACCATGGCAAAATCGCAGTAGTTCTCCTGGTGCCACCTTAGCTGATAGAGCGGAACGTAAGGTAGCAAAACACGGGAGCCGGGCAAACCCAACTATTGACCAAAGACATGATTCGGAGTTGATGCATATAAGGCCAAACTCGTGACGCCGAACACTCCTGAAGGTATTCGGACTTTATAACATATACTGGGCTGAGTACCGCCCTCGATAATGAGCCTTGAATATACAGGTACGTGCATTAATCTGGCGTGAAAAAATGCCAATAACGCCAGTATCCCTCTCGGTTATTTTAAGTGCCCGGAGGGTGTGAAATAACAAGAGACAAGAAAAAGGTTTACACAGGGTCTTAATCTAAAAAGAAACCTTTGAACGGGGCCCTGCTGCACGTCTGCGCCTTGGTCTCCGTCGTGCCGTATCCTAGAAGGGTGTGGCATGATGATCATCTGTAAAAAAGAAAAACCCAGGTGAAAGAATCTGGTGTGATCGTGGAAAAAGTTGGTTATTTTAATGAACCATGAGAATTCAATCTATTATTGTATTAATAGAGTCGAGCCAAACTATGGGCCTTTTTACATGCAGGCAGCCCCTAGCACCACCTATGGGGGTATATCCATCGACCCAAGCTCAGGTTTATCTGGGCTGCTACAACTAGTGGTGCGCCGGAAACATCTAGCTGTATCCGTGGTCTTGACGACTGATCATTTATTCGGGTTGGAGAGGCCGTTCAGTGGTTAGGCTACTAGAGCTGCCACATATTCTTCCGCACGCAAGGAACGCTCTTTATTTCCGCTGATTGTGATGACGCCATGTGGACCGAGCATCTTAAGTTTAAGATACGCGTAATGTCGTATTGCATTGAAACGAGTGAAGGTCGTTCTTCCGAGTAGTGCGTGATAGCCACTTCGGAATGGAGCGATGTCGAAGATTAGTTCTTCACTTCGACAGTTGTCGGGAGAACCGAATACAACCTCCAATGTTAGAGAGCCTGTACAGCGGGCCTCTACGCCTGGTATTACTCCTTTAAAGGTAGTACTGCTTTGGCTAATTCTTGACGGGTCTATCCCCATTTTGTGGACGGTGTCCTGATATATCAGATTAATTAAGACTACTGCGGTCGTCCATAAGGACTCAGGTGAGATGGTATCCGTCAATTATTGGGTCGAGCACCAAGGCAGCCGAACCTCCATGCCGGATACTAGTCGGATGATCCCTGCGATCAAAAGTGATCTGGCAGGCCGACCATGGGTTGAATTTGGGGCGACGGGCTCTACAGCGTATACATCTCGGAGTGCGCGTTTACGCCTCCTCTTTGGTATGTGAGTTGCGTAAATCATGTTCACTGTTTTGACCTCTGGTGGAAATTTTTTTTGTCCCCCAGTGTTCGGCTAGCGCGCTTCATCCTTGTCTTCAATTGGCTGCTCCTTCCCTTTGTGTTCGGCGTTTAGCTTGCCGGCCTGCTTGAAGACCCAACATTCTCTGTTGGTGTGGTTCGCAGGTTTCTCGGGGGTGCCATGAATCTGACATGATCTGTCCAGAATTTTGTTTAGGCTGGACGGTCCATCTCTGCTGCCTTTAAATGGTTTTCCTATTGACCGGGTTGAGAGCCCCTGAATCCGGTATTTACCGCCGTGTTGTCTAGGTTGTCCTCCTTGTTTCGACGCTTGTTTTTATTGCGTCACGGCTTCCCATTGCCATCCCTGACTTCGGATGTGCCTGGGTCGCTGGTGCCGCTGCGGGCCAACCAACTGTCCTCGCCCGCGCAAAAGCGGGTCATGAGGCTTGTTAGGGCTGCCATTGTCCTCGGTTTTTCCTGGCCGAGGTGTCTGGCGAGCCATTTGTCCCAGACACTGTGTTTGAAAGCCGCTAAGGCCTCAGCGTTCGGGCAGTCGACGATTTGGTTCTTCTTAGTGAGAAACCTGTTCCAAAGCTTACGGGCTGACACTCCGAGTTGTTGGATTATGTGACTTATATCGTCTGCGTCCGGAGGTCGGACATATGTCCCTTGAAAATTGGCCCTGAAAGCGTCCTCAAGCTCCTCCCAACTTCCAATTGATTTTTCGGGGAGGCTTTTGAACCAGTGCTGAGCTAGTCCTTTCAACTTGAGGGGTAGGTATTTGATGGCATGGAGATCGTCTCCACGAGCCATGTGGATATGAAGAATGAAGTCCTCAATCCAGACGGCAGGGTCTGTTGTTCCGTCGTATGCCTCGATGTTCACGGGTTTAAACCCCTCTGGAAATTCATGATCTAGTACCTCATCGGTGAAGCACAGGGGGTGCGCGGCACCCCTATATCTTGATGTTTCATGGCATGCTTCCCACGGATGTAGTGTTCGGTGTTGATTCCGAGCTGGTATTCGGTCGGTATAGTCATTTTGGTGGTCGTGATCCTGCGTAGGAGTGATACGTCTCCAACGTATCTATAATTTTTGATTGCTCCATGCTATATTATCTACTGTTTCAGGCAATATTGGGCTTTATTTTCCACTTTTATATTATTTTTGGGACTAACCTATTAACCGGAGGCCCAGCCCAGAATTGCTGTTTTAGCCTATTTCAGTGTTTCGAAGAAAAGGAATATCAAACGGAGTCCAAAAGACCTGAAACTCCACGGAACCTATATTTGGACCAGAAGAAGCCCATGGAGTACCGGAAGCTCACCAGGGGAGTCCCGGGCTGCCCACGAGGGTGGGGGGCGCACCCTCGATGTCAAAACCGGCGGATCTCGGGTAGGGGGTCCCGAACTGTGCGTCTAGGCGGATGGTAACAGGAGACAAAGGACACGATGTTTTTACCCAGGTTCGGGCCCTCTCGATGGAGGTAAAACCCTATTCCTGCTTGATTGATATTGATGATATGGGTAGTACAAGAGTAGATCTACCACGAGATCAGAGAGGCTAAACCCTAGAAGCTAGCCTATAGTATGATTGTTGTTCGTCCTACAGACTAAAATCCTCCGGTTTATATAGGCACCGAAGAGGGTTAGGGTTACACAGAGTCGGTTACAATGGTAGGAAATCTATATATCCGTATCGCCAAGCTTGCCTTCCACGCCAAGGAAAGTCCCATCCGGACACGGGACGAAGTCTTCAATCTTGTATCTTCACAGTCCAGGAGTCCGGCCGAAGATGATAGTTCGGCTATCCGGACACCCCCTAGTCAAGGACTCCCTTAGTAGCCCCTGAACCAGGCTTCAATGACGACTAGTCCGGCGCGCATATTGTCTTCGGCATTGCAAGGCGGGTTCTTCCTCCGAATACTTCATAGAAGATTTTGAACACAAGGATAGTGTCCGGCTCTGCAAAATAAGTTCCACATACCACCATAGAGAGAATAATAATATTTACACAAATTCAATCTGCTGACGTATTCCATGGCGAGACATCACACCACGGCCAAGCCTTTATTTGAATCATTTTTACTGTTCCACCTCAGCGCGTTTAGCGAGGTGGTTTCCTTGGCACATCTTGTCAAAGCAGAGATCTTGTCCCCTTATTCCGGGATTCTCATCAAACGGGCATGGGTAACCCAACCGCGCCATTGATTACGGCGCTTGGGAGATAAGCGAGTTTTACCAGGCTGGTGGGGACGCATAGTTTCGTCCGTCCATATAAGGGGATAAGGATCCACCTTTTTACCTACGCCTTCTTCCTCCTTTGCTTATCCATTTCCGTGCACTTGAGCTCCAGCGCCCAAGTCCGCACATCTCGCCTCAACCTCCCCCAGCCATGTCCGGAGCGGGAGGCAAGTGGATGGCCTCCTCCGTCACGGAGGGGCACATCAAGAGGCTGCGGAAGGCCGGATACTTGTCCAGCGACATCGCACATCGGCTCCCCGACAAGGGGCAGCTCATCCCCACCCCCGGGCCCCATGAGAGGGTGGTGTTCCTCACCCATTTCCTCCGCGGACTAGGTTTTCCACTTCACCCATTTGTCCGGGGGCTCATGTTCTACTATGGCCTGGATTTCCACGATCTGGCTCCGAACTTCATCCTCAATATCTCGGCGTTTATCGTCGTGTGCGAGGCCTTCCTCCGCATCAAGCCCCACTTCGGCTTATGGCTGAAGACCTTCAATGTCAAGCCGAAGGTAGTGGGGGGCCAGCAGGCGGAGTGTGGAGGCGCCATGGTGGGCAAGATGCCCAATGTTATATGGCTCGAGGGCTCCTTCGTGGAAACCATCAAAGGGTACCAATCGAGGTGGTTCTACATCACCGAGCCGCGTGACCCTGAATGGGCAGCGGCCCCCGAATTCTGATCTGGCATCCCCACACGGCTCACCTCCTGGAAAGAGAAGGGCCTGACATGGGGTAATTCGGAGGAGCTGACCGGACTCCAAACCTGCGTCCAAAACCTTGTGAACAAGAAGATCAAGCTTGTCAACGCAGTCCAGGTCATGCTCATCCGCCGGATCCTCCCGTGCCAACAACGGGCCTCCAGCTTGTGGGAGTTTGATCCGGCACAACACCAAACCTTGAGCAGGCTCTTCGACACTACGTACAAAGATGCCTGGAAGGTGCTGTTCAAGGGCGCCGAAGCTCCCACATCCGCTACCGAAGATCGCGGATTCAACTCGCAGCGTCAAGCCGGCGAGGTAAGCTATTTTACCCTTTACAGGACACTTATTTTCCATAGTTTGACTCTATGTGGGACCTAAACTCCCCTACCTTTGACAGGCCTGGCAGAAGAAGTCCGAGCAGGTTAACTGTCCGGCTCCCTTGCCCGAAGACCCATCGGACGCCCAATTAACGGGGCTGCTGGCTCCGGCGCCTTATGTGGTGCCGGAGAAGAAGGCCAAGAAGAAGGCCACGGGAACCCGAAAGAGTTCCTGGCGTCAGGTTTTATCGGACTCATCGTCCAATGACTCCGAGGCAGACTCCTCCGTGAAGACGAGGAGGATAAAAAAGAGACCTCTCCCCCATCCGGCGGAGAGAAGAAAAGGAAGGCCTCCCCAACTGGGGAGGCCGGAGGGTCCAAGAAGGGAAGGACCCTTCATCCGGACCACTCCACCAACACCGACGATGGCGAAGAGGAGTGGCCACCAAGGGCTAAGCCCCTGGCGACGTCGTAAGTGTCCGGATACTAGAATAACTCATGGCGTTTCGTTTGTCACATAGAATCTCTTAACGCCGAATATAACCCTGCAGCCCGCCCAAGGATGGGCTCGACACTTCAACGAGCGGCTCCCTGGCGCCATCGGACGTGGATAGCACTTCACTTCCGGTCGTCTCCTCCCCTCGCGTCGCGGATGACGCTGAGGTGGGGTCCCAAAAGGGGGCTAGCCAGGAGGAGGAGGTCCCGGAGGCACCGCAAGGCAACCTCCCGGACTCTGGGCACAAGGGGGATCAAACCCCAAAGGGCTCTATGTCCGGCCCTGGGCCGGACTCCGCACCGGAACATTCAGCGGTTCCGGAGTCCGACGGGCGGCCCCTTCATAAGAAGGGCGAGACTGCGACACCGGTGACCTCCGTCCAACTGGAGGCACCGGATAATTTGCTGCAGGCGCTTAACGGCGCCTCCATCAACGAGGAGCACCGCACTGTTATGAGTGTGGTGATCCAGAAAGTTCAGTCCACCAAGAGCGGGCTGACTGAAGCCTGCGCCAGCCTTCTAACAGGCTTTGAGGTATGTATTTAAGATATGCAAAAATATTACCGCATAGACAGTAGCCCCTGATGCTCAGTTTGGTGTTCGGAAAGAAAAGACGAATTGAGGATCTAAAAAAAGATGTACGCAGGAGTTTAACATAAGTGTGTTAATATGGGAATGCAGGCTGCGCTGCTGACCTCTACCGCACTGACTGCGAAGGTTAATGCATTGAAGCAGAGCCTCGAGCGGTCCGAGAACGAGCTCTGCCTTGCCAAGAAGAAGCTCGAGGACAAGGAAGGTAAGTAATACCTTATGGGAGTATATAAAAAATGTGGTTGCAAAAAAGAACAGGAATAACGTGGAAATTGCAGGGGCCACGAACGAGGTGGCGACCCTGAAGGAAGCGGTGTCCAGGGCCGAAAGCGATGCGGCCACGGAACGCACCGAGCGAGAGAAGCAGGAGGTGCGGGTGGCGGAGGTGTGGCAAGAGCTCCAGGCTCTCGTGGAAAAACACGAGGGTTTGGAGCGTGACTCAAAGACTCGAGAGTCTGAGCTTGCCTCGGCTCTTCAGAGCGCCAAAGCCGCTAAGGCCGAAGCCCAAAAAGCCCTCCAGGAAATTGAGGCAATAAAGAAGATAGCGGCGGGTAAGGCATTCTTCATGCAAAGCAAGCACGTGAAAGTGAATTACTTGTTACTTACCCGAATCCGGAGCTCTCCAGGAGCATTCGCAGATCTGCCCCGTAGTGTGTCCGACGCCGCCGCATTCTACCAGGCTGAGGAAGGGAGCTCGATGGAGAAGGTGTTCTGGTCTCAGCATGCTGAGGCCGGACACCCGGTGCCCCTGAGCAACCAGCTGAAGCAGCTGGTCGAGCTCCATAAGGCGGCCGAATAGGCCATGAAGGGCCTCATAGTTCGGCTGTGGCCCGAGGAAACCGTGCCTGGGAGCTACTTCGGGCTGGTGAGGCGGCTGGTGGACGCATGTCCATGGATTGTTGTCGTCAAGTGCTCCATCTGCATCGAAGGTGCCCGTAGGGCCCTTGCCCGTGCTAAAGTGCACTGGGGCAAGATGGACGCTGAGAAGCTTGTGACGGACGCTCCGCCGCCGGGCAGGGAGTATCGCAAGCCCGAGATGTATTATGAGAACGTCCTGAAGGGTGCCCGCCTTATAGCGGGTGAATGCTCCAAAGATGTAATTTTTGAGTAAACTCGCATTTGTTATCCTGTACGCTTGAAAACTTGTTCATATGCGCTAAGCAACGCTTGTGAATTTAAAATATTACCTTCTGTGCGGCCGTTTACTAAATTTGAGAGATGGCGAGTCGTCGGCTTCTGCCCCCATGCCACGAGTGCTGGGGTGTTCGAGATAAACTTGAGCGCTATTATTCCCATTCTTGGGTCCTTCGAGGGAGGCGCTCAACGCAATGAACAAGGCAACCGGACTATAATGCTTGAACACTCACACTTAGCCATATAATTCTATAATTTTAAATTTCGGCGAAGCCCCTAGTATTCGGAAGACCGAGTTCGGGGCGCTATCCATGCCTGGGACGGACAAAGCCGACTCCTCGCTCTAAGCGGCATGAGTCTTTAGGGACTCGTAGAGACCTCTCGAACAGCGACCGGCTCTCGCCCTATCATGACGGTCAGTTTTAGCTTTCTCCACTGAGGTGCTCAACCCAGCTCAACTGGGGCACAGTCGCAGTGGTTCTCCCAACGCTACATTAGCCGATATAACGGAACGGAAGGTACCAAAACATGGGAGCCGGGCAAACCCAACTATTGACCCAAGACATGATTCGGAGCCGATGCATATAATGCTATAAGTTCGGGGTGCCGCACTTGTGAAAGTGTTCGGACTTATCACACCATATGTTGGGGTACTTAAGCCCCTGGTGTATTTGTCCGTACCAAATCGTACGGATGCAACATGTCATAAGTGAACATATATAGATAAGAAAAAGGAATGCAATAATAGGCAAAAGTTGTGCATTGTTTATTAAAAAAGCTGCGGTAAAAGCAGAACGATACAAATAGTGCGATAAGCAAGGGACGGGACTATTTGACATGTCCCCCTCTAGGAGCGAGCTGCGGGATGATATGTAAAGCAAGTATACTACTCGTTATAGAGACCACCTCTACACTCAACGTAGCTTTCTGCTTCCCTGGCTGTTGCATCGTGTGTTCGGTAATTCTACTGCCGGACAGGGCTTCTTGAAAAAGGAGTCCTGAAAGTAAGAGGAAAAAGAAGAATGACACAATTGGGAGCCCCTGCTGCGGTTGAGCCGCCCTTCTGGGCTTTCCGTGGTCGTGCCCCTCCCCCTATGCCCATGGTAATTTCAGAGCGTAATTATGTACGCGTAGTACTGGTTTCGCGATTTCGCGAGGGCTGGGGTTAGGGCCGATTGCTACGCGTGCTCGCAACGCGCCAGGCGGTCTTGTTGTTGGTTACTCCGGGCGCGCTTGACGGTGTCCGGCCATTTAATAGCCGGACTCGAGAATTGCCTTAAGAGGCTGCTTTGTACTTCTGCCGCGAGGGCCGCCGTATGCTCCTCTGTTCGGAGAGAGCGTTCGGTGTTTCCATTGACCGTAATGACTCCTCGAGGGCCTGGCATCTTGAGCTTGAGGTATGCATAGTGCGGCAGCGCATTGAACTTTGCAAATGCGGTTCGTCCGAGCAGTGCGTGATAGCCGCTGCGGAACGGGACTATGTCGAAGATTAATTCCTCGCTTCGGAAGTTACCCGGTGATCTGAAGACCACTTCGAGTGTAACTGAGCCTGTACAGTTGGCCTCCACACCTGGTATGACGCCTTTAAAGGTCGTCTTTGTGGGTTTAATCCTTGAGGGGTCTATGCCCATATTGCGCACTGTATCCTGATAAAGCAGGTTCAGGCTACTACCGCCCTCCATCAGGACTCTAGTGAGGTGAAATCCATCAACGATTGGGTCTAGAACCAATGCGGCGAAGCCGCCATGGCGGATGCTAGTGGGGTGGTCCCTTCGATCAAAAGTGATCGGGCAGGAGGACCACGGATTGAACTTTGGGGCGACTGGCTCCATCGCATATACATCCCTTAGTGCACGCTTCCGCTCTCGTTTGGGTATGTGGGTTGCGTATATCATGTTCACCGTCCGCAGTTGTGGGGGAAAGCCCTTCTGTCCTCTATTGTTCGGCGGCCGGGGCTCCTCCTCGTCATCGCTATGCAGCCCCTTGTCATTGTTTTCGGCAGTTAGCTTGCCTGCCTGCTTGAACACCCAACAATCCCTGTTGGTGTGATTGGCTGGCTTTTCGGGGGTGCCGTGTATCTGGCACGAGCAATCGAGTATTCGGTCCAAATTGGACAGGCCCGGAGTATTTCTTTTGAATGGCTTTTTCCGCTGACCGGGTTTAGAGCCTCTGAATCCGGCATTGACTGTCGTATCCTCGGTATTATCGCCATTAATGCGATGCTTGTGCTTGTTCCGACACGACCTGCCCTTGTTGTCCTTGGTATCCGAATTACTAGGGCTTTTGGTCATGTTGTTACTACGAGCTAGCCAGCTATCCTCTCCCGCGCAGAAGCCGGTCATGAGTGTTGTGAGGGCTGCCATGGATTTCAACTTTTCCTGTCCTAGGTGCCGGGCAAGCCACTCGTCGTGGATGTTATGTTTGAAGGTTGCAAGGGCCTCTGCATCCGGACAGTCGACGATTTGATTTTTCTTGGTTAGGAACCGTGTCCAGAATTGTCTGGCCGATTCTTCTGGCTGCTGAATTATGTGGCTTAGGTCATCGGCGTCTGGTGGTCGCACATAGGTGCCCTGGAAGTTGTCGAGGAATGCGGCTTCCAGATCTTCCCAACAACCAATTGACTCCGCTGGCAAGCTGTTAAGCCAATGCCGAGCTGGTCCTTTAAGCTTGAGTGGGAGGTATTTGATGGCGTGTAGATCATCACCGCGGGCCATGTAGATATGGAGGAGATAGTCCTCGATCCAGACCGCAGGATCTGTTGTGCCGTCGTATGATTCAATGTTTACGGGTTTGAAACCCTCAGGGATTTGATGATCCATCACTTCGTCTGAGAAGCATAGTGGGTGTGCGGCGCCTCTGTATTGGGCTATATCACGAAGCAGCTCAAATGAGCTTTGTCTACTGTGTTCGGCCCGGCCGGAATTGCCATATCGGCGTGACGGTTATCATCACGTATCGTGGGGCGCCCACGCGATCCGTAGATCGATCTTGTTTGCCTTGCCTTGTCCTCCAGTATATCCCGCAGGTCTGGCGCATTCTCCTGCGTCTTGGTGTTTTTCGAGCGACGCCGGGGTGCGGCTTGAGTGGAGGGCCGAGATGCCTCTCTGTCACGGCCACGAGGTGGCCGGTCGGCCGTATTATGCGCTGGTGATGTAGGTTTAGGTGCTTCCTCCTCTAATCGGGGTAGCAGCCTGCGTTTTGGGTAGCTCTTGGAGGGGCGTTCGAGTTCATACTCTTCGGCCGCAAGGACTTCAGTCCATCTGTCGGCTAGCAAGTCTTGGTCAGCTCTAAGCTGTTGCTGCTTTTTCTTGAGGCTGTTTGCCGTGGCCATAAGCCTGCATTTGAAACGCTCTTGTTCGACGGGATCCTTAGGCACGACAAATTCGTCGTCGTCGAGGCTTGCCTCGTCTTCGAAGGGAGGCATGTAATTATCGTCCTCTACCTCTCTACCTGCCGCTCTCTCATGAGGGTTGGCTTCTCCATCCTCCCGCACTGAATCCTGCTGGAGGGAGTTGTCTTCGGCACTGTCTGGGGTGTTATTGCCTCCCGTGCCGGAATCGCCGTTTTTGCTGTGGCGGGATTTAGAGCGGCGCCGTTGACGCCGGCGCTTAGGTTGTTTCTTGGAGGGGTCATCCTCCATTGTTCCATCGCCATTCCCATATTTTGGGATATCCACCATGTAAATGTCGTATGATGAGGTGGCCTTCTAGTGCCCTGTAGGCGCTGGTTCTTGGTCGTCTCCTGCATCGTCGTCCATACCGTCGATGTCTTCGGAGTCGAAGTCGAGCATGTCGGTTAGATCATCGACAGTGGCTAGTAAGTAGGTGGTGGGTGGGTTTTGAATTTCTTCGTCGTCCGCATCCCAACCTTCCTGACCATAATCCGGCCAGGGCTCTCCTGATAAAGAGAGAGACTTTAGTGAATTCAGGATGTCGCCAAAGGGCGAGTGCTGAAAGATGTCCGCGGTGGTGAACTCCATAACCGGCGCCCAGTCGGATTCGATTAGCAAGGGCGCGGGAGGTTCGGAGTCCGGAGAGGAGTCCGGCACCTTGGAGTCACGAGCTTCGCGAAGGATAGGGTTGGTGTTCGGCTCAATCGCCATAGAGATTGCAGCCCCCGAGGCGGTGTCCAGCCATCCATCCTCAATCGGCGCAGTCAGCTCTGAGCTAAGGGTCGGAGCGGACACTGGTGCGGCCTCCAGGGCACTGTGCGGTGGCAGAGCTAGATCATGCCCTTCGTGACAGTGCGGCGTGCTTGGCTGTGGCTCAAACCCGTCGAAGATCAAGTCTCCGCGGACGTCAGCCGTGTAGTTCAAACTTCCAAATCTGACCTGATGGCCAGGGGCGTACCTTTCGATCTGCTCCAGATGGCCAAGCGAATTGGCCCGCAGTGCAAAGCCTACGAATACGAAGATCTCTCCGGGGAGAAAAGTCTCACCCTGGACCGCATCGTTGTTGATGATCGGAGGAGCCATCGGGCCTAAAGATGACAACACAGAGGAACTCTCAATGAAAGCACCAATGTCGGTGTCAAAACCGGCGGATCTCGGGTAGGGGGTCCCGAACTGTGCGTCTAGGCGGATGGTAACAGGAGACAAGGGACACAATGTTTTTACCCAGGTTCGGGCCCTCTCGATGCAGGTAAAGCCCTACTCCATCTTGATTGATATTGATGATATGGGTAGTACAAAAGTAGATCTACCACGAGATTAGAGAGGCTAAACCCTAGAAGCTAGCCTATGGTATGATTGTTGTTTATCCTACAGATTAAAACCCTCCGGTTTATATAGGCACCGAAGAGGGTTGGGGTTACATAGAGTCGGTTACAATGGTAGGAAATCTATATATCCGTATCGCCAAGCTTGCCTTCCACGCCAAGGGAAGTCCCATCCGAACACGGGACGAAGTCTTCAATCTTGTATCTTCATAGTCCAGGAGTCCGGCCGAAGATGATAGTTCGGCTATCTGGACACCCCCTAGTCCAGGACTCCCTCATCCACCGACGTACCTCCTGCACCCATATATACTCTCGTACCCTAAAACTTCCAGAACAGAGATTGGATCAGAAGTTCCGCCGCTGCAAGCCTCTATAGCCACGAAAAACCAATCGGGGCCCTCTCCGGCACCCTGCCGGAGGGGGCCATCATCACCGGTGGCCATGGAGGAGTATCCTGGAGGGGTCTTCATCACCATGAAGGCCAAGGACCAGAGGGTGGAGGCCATGGAGGAAGGAGCACAAGGGGGAGAACCTCTCCTCCTCTCTTCCGGTGGCGCCGGAGTGCCATCGGGAGGGGAATCATCGCCACGGTGATCGTCTTCATCAACATCACCATCATCATCACCATCCTCATCTCTTTTACGCGGTACACTCTCCCGCAAACCACTGTAATCCCCTACTTGAACATGGTGCTTTATGCCACATATTATGATCCAATGATGTGTTGCCATCCTATGATGTTTTGAGTAGATATCTTTTGTCTTTGGGTTGACTGATGATCTAGATTGGTATGAGTTGTATGTTTTACTTTGGTGCTGTCCTATGGTGCCCTCTGTGTCGTGCAAGCGTGAGGGATTCCCGCTGTAGGGTGTTGCAATACGTTCATGATTTGCTTATAGTGCGTTGGTGAGTGAACAGAAGCACAAACCCGAGTAAGAGGGATTGTTGCGTATGGGAATAAAGAGGACTTGATGCTTTAATGCTATGGTTGGGTTTTACCTTAATGATCTTTAGTAGTTGCGGACGCTTGCTAGAGTTCCAATCATAAGTGCATATGATTCAAGTAGAGAAAGTATGTTAGCTTATGCCTCTCCCTCATATGAAACTGCAATAGTGATTACCGGTCTTGTTAACAATTGCCTAGGACAATTCCGCACACCGATCCACCATTATTCCACACTCGCTATTTATATTATTTAGTAATATATTCTAACTTAATGATAACAGCACCTACTTTTATGTTTTAGCTCTCCGATTTCATACAGAGTTATCCTCTTCATACCCACAACGTAGTTTTATTTCTCGTTACTAGTTGGAAGTAAACGTTTGGTGCACGTAGAGTCGTATCAGTGGCAGATAGGGCTTGAGAGAATATTGATCTTACCTTTAGATCCTTGTGGGTTCGACACTCCATACTTATCACTTCCATCTTTGGAAAGTGCTACGATGATTCCTTGCACTTGGGGATTATCAAGCTCTTTTTTGGCGCCGTTGCCGGGGAGCAATAGCGTGGGGCTGATATTCTCGTGTGTGCTTGTTTGCTTTCTTCACTAAGTAGATTTTGTTTTTTTTCTTTTTGTTTCTATTTAGTTGTGGGTGAAACATACAAAAAAATATTAAAATAATGAAAATACAAAAAAATTTACTTTCCTTTCATGCCTAAGAAGTTTTTCAAAAAAGGAGAAGTAATTGGAAGGTTTTGCATTGAAGAAGTGAGGGTCGACCTTGAGCACTTGTGCTCATGCTCACAGAAACAATGTAGAATTTTTCATGGAAGTTTCTCTGTAAATAATTATCCCCTTATATATATTCCTTGTATTATAAAAATAATATGCCAAGATTTGGTTTTAGGATGATTAGATTGCTTGTTTGCTTTGTGCAAAACAAAAACAGAAACTTTGCCTGTAGTGCATGAATTTACGTTTTTAACTGGAAAGTCAAATGATTCTGATTCTTTTTTCATATTACTTATGTACAAATTGTTCAAATTTTAAAACTTAGTTTGTAATTTTAGAAGTTACATAAGTTTGCCAAACTTCCAGATTACTACAGACTGTTCTGTTTTTAACAGATTCTGTTTTGCATGTGTTGTTTGCTTATTTCGATGAATCTATGGCTAGTATTGTTGGGTATGAACCATAGAGAACTTGGAATACAGTAGGTTTAACACCCATACAAATAAAGAATGAGTTCACTACAGTACCTAAAGGTAGTAATTTGCTTTATTACACTAACGGATCTCACAAGTTTTTGTTAAAGTTCTGTGTGGATGAAGTGTCCGAAGGTCGAGGAGCTATCAATATGAGAAGAATAAAGAGAGGCAAGAGTTCAAGCTTGGGGATGCCCAAGCACCCCAAGTACATATTCCCAGGGATACTCAAGCATCTAAGCTTGGGCGTGCCCTGGTTGGCATCCCATCTTTCTTCTTCAACAATTATCGGTATACCTCGGGTTTAGTTTTGTTCACATGATTTGTGTCCTTTGTGTTTTTCTTTTTCTTCTAGAAACATGCTAGCATGATATATCCCTTCATTGATTTATATAATACTTCATGTGCTTCACTTAAATCTTTTAAGTATGATCTTATAGAATTGCTCTTTGTGCTTCACTTAAATCTTTTGAGTATGGTTTTATAGAATGCTTCATGTGCTTCACTTATACACTTTGAGCTTGGATATTGGTTAGTTGTAGAATGCTCCCTGAACTTCACTTATATATTTTGGAGTATGAATAATGCTATCATTTAAAGTGGGTTTGGAAGAGTGTCAACTTTAGGAATTAGTGATCCCACTATTTTGGAAGTGTTGAATCTTAGTGTGATATTTATGAAAGTGGATTTGGAAGAGTGTAAACTTTAGCTAGTAACGATTCCACTATTTCGGAAGAGGTTCCAATTGAGTATGAGAACAAAGTTGCTATCCATGATACTACTGAAAATTATTATGAGGGAGGAATACATGCTTGTAGGAGTTGCAATAATATTAAGTTTCCTCTCTATATGCTTAAAGTTTTGAAGTTATACTTGTTTTGCCTTCCTATGCTAGTTGATTCTTGTTCCCATAAGTTGTGTGCTCACAAAATCCCTAGGCATAGGAAGTGGGTTAGATTTGAATGTGCTAGTCATATTCTTCAAGATGCTCTCTTTGTGTTTCAATTCTTATCTATTATGTGAGCATCATTGAAATCATCATGCCTAGCTAAAAGGCATTAAAGAAAAGCGCTTGTTGGGAGACAACCCAATATTTACCCTTACCGTTTTTGTGTTTACATGATTAAGCTACTGTAGTAATCATGTTTTATAGCTTTTGTTTCAATAAAGTGCCAAGTAAGACCTTCGGAAAGACTTGGGTGATAGTTAATGTGATCTTGCTGTAAAAAACAGAAACTTCGTGCTCACAAGAATAGATGTCATTTTTACAGAAGAGTGCTCTTGAGTTGATTATTTTTGCAGAAGATTAATAGACAAATTTCTCACGTCCACCAATTTACTTCATAATTTTTGGAGTAGCAGAAGTATGGTTATTGTTCAGATCATTACAGACTGTTCTGTTTCTGACAGATTCTGTTTTCACTGCATTGTTTGCTTGTTTTCTAGTTTCTATGACTTATATTCCTCAATATAAATTGTAGAAATGATATGGTACAGTAGGAATTGTGTGATAACAATTATGAACCTTGTCTTTGACAGTACCAAAGTGAATGGTTTGCTCTTTATCATACTAATCTATCTCACGAAGTTTGGTTAAGTTTTGTGTGATTGAAGTTTTCAAGTTTTGGGTGAGATATCGGTATGAGGAGAATAAGGAGTCGAAAGACCCTAAGCTTGGGGATGCCCAAGGCATCCCAAGGTAATATTAAAGGAAGACTCAAGCTCCTAAACTTGGGGATGCCCCGGAAGGCATCCCCTCTTTTCGTCTTCAAAACTATCGGTACACCTTACTCGGAGCTATATTTTTATTCGTCACATGATATGTGTTTTACTTGGAGCGTCATTTAATTTTTGTTAGTATTAGCTATCTGATATTTAGAATAGTGTTTTGCATATTTATTTTCAATAAAAATGTCAAGGATAGCCTTTACCATGCTTATTTTGCTAGTATACATGTTGCTGTTTGAAAACAGAAAGTTCACCGCTGTTGCAAAAATTTCCTAGAAAATTCAGAGCACGATATAATGTTGAAACTTTCTGCATAATGAGATCTGATAAATATAATACAGTGGGAATTTTCTTTCATAATTTTTGGAGTTAGGGAAGTATGATGAATCTTGCATTCTTTACAGACTATACTGTTTTGGCAGATTGCTGTTATGGTTGCATTGTTTGCATATGTTTGCTTGTTTAATGATTCTATTTGAGGATAGGAGTGTTAAATATGCAGAGGCATTTAGTATGCAATGTTGAATAATAATTTTAGTAATTTGTTACAATAGAAAATGATAAGGTTTTGCATTGGTTTATACTAACCTATCTCACGAGTTCTTGTTGAGTTTGGTGTGTATGAAGATTTTGAGATTTAGGAAACCGACGTATAAAAGGAATTAAGGAGGCACAAAAGCTCAAGCTTGGGGATGCCCAAGGCACCCCAAGAAATTATTTCAAGAAGTCTCAAGCATCTAAGCTTGGGGATGCCCCGGTAGGCATCCCACCTTTTCTCTTCAACAACTATCGGTTAGTATCGGTTGAACCTAAGTTTTTGCTTCTTCACATGAGTTGTGCTATCCTTGCAATGTCATTTTATTTTATTTAGCTTGATGTTTGAATAAAATCATTGGATCTGAAATATTGAATGAAAAAGAAAAGGACCCTCCCATGGCTAGTTAATTATTTGACTACTCAGTGTCTTTCACTCATATCTTTTAGAGTAGTTTGTCATTTACTCATGTGCTTCATATATATCCTATGAGTAAATGGGGGAATGAATTGAATGTCATAAATCTGAACTTTTATATGTTTCATTTTCTTATAACATGGTTAGTGATGACTTCACACATAGAAAGTATGAGGCATAAAAGTTGTTGAGAATTGGCAAACGTAGTTTTGGTCATCGTTGCAATTAATAGGAAGTAATAAGGAAAGAGGGGTTCACATACAAATATATTATCTTGGACATCTTTTATGATTGTGAAGCACTCATTAAGTATGACATGCTAAAAGAGTTGACGTTGGACAAGGAAGACAATGTAATGGTTTATGTTTTCCGATATCTCAGTTAAAGTATATTGTCATTGACCTTCCAAACATGTTGAGCTTGCCTTTCCCCCTCATGCTAGCCAAATTCTCAGCACCAAGTAGAAATACTACTTGTGCTTCCAAATACCCTTAAACCAGTTCAGCCATGAGAGTCCACCATATCTACCTATGGATTGAGTAAGATCCTTCAAGTAAGTTGTCATCGGTGCAAGCAATAAAAATTGCTCTCTAAATATGCATGACTTATTAGTGCAGAGAAAATAAGCTTTGTATGAACTTGTTGTGGAAGTAATAAAAGCGACGGACTGCATAATAAAGGTCCACATACAAGGGGCAATATAAAGTGATGTTCTTTTGCATTAAGATTTTGTGCATCAACCCTAAACGCACATGACAACCTCTGCTTCCCTCTATGAAGGGCCTATCTTTTACTTTATGTTTTTACTTTATGCTTGAGTCAAGGTGATCCTCACCTTTCCCTTTTTCATTTTATCCTTTGGCAAGCTCCTTGTGTTTGAAAGATCATGATATATATATCCAATTGGATGTAAGTTAGCATGGGCTATTATTGTTGACATCACCTAAAGGTGAATACGTTGGGAGGCAACACAATAAGCCCCTATCTTTCTCAGTGTCCGGCTGAAACTCCATAAACACAAGTATTGTGTGAGTGTTAGCAATTGTAGAAGACTATATGATAGTTGAGTATGTGGACTTGCTGAAAAGCTCTATTCTCGACTCTTTCTGATGTTATGATAAATTGCAATTGCTTCAATGACTGAGATTATAGTTTGTTAGTTCTCAATGAAGTTTCTGAACCATGCTTGACATTGTGAATAGATTGTTACTTGATCATGAAAAGTTTTATGAGATAAGCTGCTATTATGACACATATTGATGCTAGAAAAAGTGATTGGAATTACCATTGATCAAACTTAAGCACTTACTAGCATTCTGCATCAAAAATTATCTTTTTATCATTTACCTACTCGAGGACGAGCAGGAATTAAGCTTGGGGATGCCTGATACGTCTCCAACGTATCTATAATTTTTGATTGCTCCATGCTATATTATCTACTGTTTCGGGCAATATTGGGCTTTATTTTCCACTTTTATATTATTTTTGGGACTAACCTATTAACCGGAGGCCCAGCCCAGAATTGCTGTTTTTAGCCTATTTCAGTGTTTCGAATAAAAGGAATATCAAACAGAGTCCAAAAGACCTGAAACTCCACGGAACCTATTTTTGGACCAGAAGAAGCCCATCGAGTACCGGAAGCTCACCAGGGGAGTCACAGGCTGCCCACGAGGGTGGGGGGCGCGCCCACCCCCTGGGGCGCGCCCCCCTACCTCGTGGCCAGCTCGGAAGTCCACCGACGTACCTCCTGCACCCATATATACTATCGTACCCTAAAACTTCCAGAACGGAGATTGGATCAGAAGTTCCGCCCCCGCAAGCCTCTGTAGCCATGAAAAACCAATCGGGGCCCTCTCCGGCACCCTGCCGGAGGGGGCCATCATCATCGGTGGCCATGGAGGAGTATCCCGGAGGGGTCTTCATCACCATGAAGGCCAAGGACCAGATGGTGGAGGCCATGGAGGAAGGAGCACAAGGGGGAGAACCTCTCCTCCTCTCTTCCGGTGGCGCCGGAGTGCCATCGGGAGGGGAATCATTGCCACGGTGATCGTCTTCATAAACATCACCATCATCATCACCATCCTCATCTCTTTTACGCGGTCCACTCTCCCGCAAACCGCTGTAATCCCCTACTTGAACATGGTGCTTTATGCCACATATTATGATCCAATGATGTGTTTCCATCCTATGATATTTTGAGTAGATATCTTTTGTCTTTGGGTTGATTGATGATCTAGATTGGTATGAGTTGTATGTCTTACTTTGGTGTTGTCCTATGGTGCCCTCCGTGTCACGCAAGCGTTAGGGATTCCCGCTATAGGGTGTTGCAATACGTTCATGATTCGCTTATAGTGGGTTGGTGAGTGAACAGAAGCACAAACCCGAGTAAGAGGGATTGTTGCGTATGGGAATAAAGAGGACTTGATGCTTTAATGCTATGGTTGGGTTTTACCTTTATGATCTTTAGTAGTTGCGGATGCTTGCTAGAGTTCCAATCATAAGTGCATATGATCCAAGTAGAGAAAGTATGTTAGCTTATGCCTCTCCCTCATATGAAACTGCAATAGTGATTACCGGTCTTGTTAACAATTGCCTAGGACAATTCCGCACATCGATCCACCATTATTCCACACTCGCTATTTATATTATTTAGTAATATATTCTAACTTAATGATAACAGCATCTACTTTTATGTTTTAGCTCTCCGATTTCATACAGAGTTATCCTCTTCATACCCACAACGTAGTTTTATTTCTCGTTACTAGTTGGAAGTAAACGTTCGGTGCACGTAGAGTCGTATCAGTGGCAGATAGGGCTTGAGAGAATATTGATATTACCTTTAGCTCCTTGCGGGTTCGACACTCCATACGTATAACTTACATCTTTGGAAAGTGCTACGATGATTCCTTGCACTTGGGGATTATCAAGGAGCACTCTTCCTAGATCCATAGATGGACCTGGCCATACCGGCTTTTTTTTCAGGTGCTCACGTAGATCGTGTGCTGACTTGTGCGCGGCATCATTAGCCGCTTTGTCTCGGCCACAGGGTGGTCGGTCCGGCAGATTGGCCGTATTGTTTTTCGGCGGGATGGGCTCTATGGCCTCGTCATCGAATTCGGGCAGCAGTGTTTTTCATCAGTGTCAAGCACTTTGTGCCATCTGGGGTTGAGTGTATCCTGCGCGGCCTTAAGCCTTTGCTTCTGCTTCTTCAAGCTCCTTGCGGTGCCGATAAGCCTTTTGTGGAGGTTTTCTTGTTCGAAGTTCTTTTCCGGGATGATGAATCCATCGTCGTCCGGACTGTTCTCCTCTCCGGAGACAGGTTGATGAGTTTTACGCTCGGCATCGCTGTGATCAGACAGCGGCCCCGGACTATGTTCGCCATCCCCTGGCTCATCCTGCTCCATTGTTGGGTCCATGGGGTCGTCGTTGCATTTAGAGTCGTCTGGGGCATTATTTGTGCCGTTATTGTTGTTTTTGCTGTGGCAGGATTTAGAGCGGCGCCAACGTCGGCGCTTTGGTTGCTTCTCAAGAGGGTTATCCTCCGTTGCATCCTTCCATTCCTCGTCGTTGTTTAATTTGGGTGTGTCCACCATGTATATATCATATGATGAGGTGGCTATCCAGCGCCCTTTGGGTGGTGGTTCCTATTCTTCTCCGGCATCGTCGTCCATACCGTCGATGTCTTCGGAGTCGAAATCAAGCATGTCGGTTGAGTCGTCGATAGTGGCTATTAAGGGGGTGGTGGGTGGGGTACGAATTTCTTTGTCGTCTGCTTCCCACTCAAGCCGGACATAGTTCGGCCAAGAGTCTCCTAACAGGGAGAGAGATTTCAGTGATTTAAGCACGTCGCCCAAAGGTGAGTGCTGAAAGATATCCGCGGAGGTAAACTCCATGATCGGTGCCCAATCAGATTTGATAGGCACGGATGCGCCCGGTTCGGAGCCTATGGCCGGAGACGAGTCCGAGGGTCCGATGACACAAACCTCATTGGAGGCGAAGTCTGTGTTCGGCTCTATCGCCGATGAGTATGTGGCCTCCAAGGCGGGGTCTATCCACCCGTCCTCGGATGCCACGATCTGCTCCGTACTAAGAGCCGGGGCAACCGCGGGTGTGATCTCCCGAACACCGTCCGATGGCAGATCTAAGTCATGCTCATCGTGACTATTCGGCGCACCTGTCATGGGCTCGAATCCGTCGAAGATCAAGTCTCCACGGATGTCGGCGGTGTAGTTCAGGCTTCCAAACCTGACCTGATGACCAGGGGCATAGCTATCAATCTGCTCCAAATGGCCAAGCGAGTTGGCCCGCAGTGCGAAGCCGCCGATTATGAAAATTTGTTCGGGGAGGAAAACCTCACCCTGGATCGCATCGTTTTAGATTATTGAAGGAGCCATCAAGCCTTACCGTGACGACACAGTGGAACTCTCATTGAAAGCACCAATGTCGGCGTCAAAACCGGCGGATCTCGGGTAGGGGGTCCCGAACTGTGCATCTAAGGCTAGTGGTAACAGGAGGCGGGGGGGGACAATGTTTACCCAGGTTCGGGCCCTCTCTATGGAGGTAATACCCTACTTCCTGCTTGATTGATCTTGATGATATGAGTATTACAAGAGTTAATCTACCACGAGATCGTAGAGGCTAAACCCAAGAAGCTAGCCTATGATTATGATTGTTGTTGGTCCTACAAACTAAACCCTCCAGTTTATATAGACACCGGAGGGGGCTAGGGTTACATAGAGTCGGTTACAAAGAAGCAGATCTACATATCCGAATAGCCAAGCTTGCCTTCCACGCAAAGGAGAGTCCCACCCGGACACGGGACGAAGCCTTCAATCTTGTATCTTCATAGTCCCACAGTCCGGCACAAGTACATAGTCCGGCTGTCCGAGGACCCCCTAATCCAGGACTCCCTCATCCACACATGATGTGAAGAAGAAAAAGAAAAGACGGAGAAGCAAAGGTAGAAAAGTATCCCTCCCAAATGATGTTGCTTCTATTAATCATTGTGATGATGATAATTGCTATATTATTGGTGCTATCCATACTATTAATGATGAGAGTGATTATGCTTATGATAGGAAAAGGCCCAAGCTTGGGGATGCTATGCTTGATGTGAATGACATGTTTGAGAATATATTTGTTGCAATTAATGTTTGTCCCAAGCTTGGGGATGCTATGTTTAAGGAAGATGATATTTTTAGCCTCCCAAGTTTTGATGTGCAAATTTATTATGATGATAGCATGCCTCCTATTTATGATGGTTATATTGATGAAAGTGGGTTTGGAAGAGTGTCAACTTTAGGAAGTAATGATCCCACTATTTTGGAGGGTGTTGAATCTTATAATATTTATGAAAGTGGATTTCGAGAGGTCATGACTTTATTTAGTGATGAATCCACTACTTTGGAAGAGGTTCCAATTGATTTTGATGAGAGCAAAGTTGCTACTTATGATGATTATCGTGATGAAACTTAAAAAGTAGTGATGATTATATTTATAAAACTTGTCATGATTATGATTACCCTTTTCTGAACAATACTCTTTTAATATGGAAACAATTTATAGTATTCGAGTCTCTTATGATACTCCCACTATTCCAAATAAGAAGAATTTTGCTTATGTGGAGAGTAGTAAAACTTCTATGCAAGTAGATCATGAAAAGAATGCTTTATGTGCTGGTTATATTGTTGAATTCATTCATGATGCTACTGAAAATTATTATGAGGGAGGAATATATGCTTGTAGGAGTTGCAATGATATCAAGTTTCCTCTCTATGTGCTTAAAGTTTTAAAGTTATGCTTGTTTTGCCTTCCTATGCTAGTTGATTATTGTTCCCATAAGTTGTTTGCTCACAAAATCCCTATGCATAGGAAGTGGTTTAGACTTAAATGTGCTAGTCATATTCTACATGATGCTCTCTTTATGTTTCAATTCTTATCTTTTATGTGAGCATCATTGAAATCATCATGCCTAGCTAGGGGCGTTAAACGATAGTGCTTGCTGGGAGGCAACCCAATTTTATTTTTGTTCCTTGCTTTTTGTTCCTGTTTAGTAATAAATAATTCTTCTAGACTCTGGTTAGATGTGGTTTTATGTTTTAATTAGTGTTTGTTCCAAGTAGAACCTTTGGGAAGACTTGGGAGAAGTTTTTATGATATTGCTGTAAAAAACAGAAACTTTTGCGGTCACGAGATTAGCTGCCATTTTTTACTGGAGAGTGCTTTTAGGTTGATTCATTTTGAAGATGATTAATAGAAAAATTCATCAGGACCACCAATTTAGTTCAGAATTTTTTGAGTTACAGAAGTATTCGAATGATACAGATTACTACAGACTGTTCTGTTTTTGACAGATTCTGTTTTCTATGTGTTCTTTGCTTATTTTGATGAGTCTATGAGTAGTATGGGAGGGTATGAACCATAGAGAAGTTGGAATATAGTAGATATTACACCAATATTAATTTAGAATGAGTTCACAATAGTACCTAAGTGGTGGTTTTATTTTCTTATACTAACGGAGCTTACGAGTTTTCTGTTGAGTTTTGTGTTGTGAAGTTTTCAAGTTTTGGGTAAAGATTCGATGGACTATGGAATAAGGAGTGGCAAGAGCCTAAGCTTGGGGATTCCCAAGGCACCCCAAGGTAATATTCAAGGACAACCAAGAGCCTAAGCTTGGGGATGCCCCGGAAGACATCCCCTCTTTCATTTTCATTCATCGGTAACTTTACTTGGAGCTATATTTTTATTCACCACAAGATATGTGTTTTGCTTGGAGCGTCATTTTTTTTGTCTTGTTTTGCTTGCTGTTTGAATAAAATACCAAGATCTTAAATTCTTAAATGTTAGAGAGTCTTCACATAGTTGCATAATTATTCGACTACTCATTGATCTTCACTTATATCTTTTGGAGTAGTTTGTCATTTGCTCTAGTGCTTCACTTATATCTTTTTAGAGCACAGTGGTGGTTTTATTCTAAAGAAATAGATGAACTCTCATGCTTCACTTATATTATTTTGAGAGTCTTAAATAGCATGGTACTTTTCTTTGAACTTTCACATAAAGTGCATTGAATACTATGAGAAGTTTGATACTTGGTAATTGTTTAGAGATATAAAGGTGGTAATGTTAGAGTCATGCTAGTTGGGTAATTATGAAATTGAGAAATACTTGTGTTAAAGTTGGCAAGTCCCGTAGCATGCACGTATGGTAAGAGTTGTGTAACAAATTTGTAGCATGGGATGCTCTTTTGATTGCCTTCCTTATGAGTGGAGGTCGGGATCGCGCGATGGTTAACTCCTACCAACCCCTCCCCTAGGAGCATGCATAGTAGTACTTTGCTTCGAGGGATAATAAACTTTTGCAATAAGTATATGAGTTCTTTATGACTAATGTAAGTCCATGGATTATACGCACTCTTACCCTTCCATCATTACTAGCCTCTACGGTACCATGCATTGCCCTTTCTCACCTTGAGAGTTGGTGCAAACTTCGCCGGTGCATCCAAACCCCGTGATACGATACGCTCTATCACACATAAACCTCATATATCTTCCTCAAAACAGCCACCATACCTACCTATTATGGCATTTCCATAGCCATTCTGAGATATAGTGCCATGCAACTTTCCACCGTTCCGTTTATTATGACACGTTCCATCATTGTCATATTGCTTTTGCATGATCATGTAGTTGACATCGTACTTGTGGCAAAGGCACCTTCATAATTCTTTCATACATGTCGCTCTTGATTCATTGCATATCCCGGTACACCGCCGGAGGCATTCATATAGAGTCATATTTTGTTCTAGTATCGAGTTGTAATCCATGAGTTGTAAGTAAATAGAAGCGTGATGATCATCATTAGTAGAGCATTGTCCCTTGAAAAGAAAGGCCAAAAAAAAGAGAAAGGCCAAAAAAAGAGAAAGGCCAAATAAAAAAAGGGAGACCCAAAAAAAAAGAAAAAAGGGGGACAATGTTACTATCCTTTTCCACACTTGTGCTTGAAAGTAACACCATGATCTTCATGATAGAGAGCCTCCTATGTTGTCACTTTCATATATACTAGTGGGAATTTTTCATTATAGAACTTGGCTTGTATATTCCAATGATGGGCTTCCTCAAATTGCCCTAGGTCTTCGTGAGCAAGCAAGTTGGATGCACACCCAATTCGTTTCTTTTGTTCAGTTTTCATACATTTATAGCTCTAGTGCATCTGCTGCATGGCAATCCCTACTCCTCATGTTGACATCAATTGATGGGCATCTCCATAGCCCGTTGATTAGCCTCGTCAATGTGAGACTTTCTCCTTTTTTATCTTCTCCACACAACCTCCATCATCATATTCTATTCCACCCATAGAGCTATATCCATGGCTTACGCTCATGAATTGCGTGAGAGTTGAAAAAAGCTGAAGCGCGTTAAAAAGTATGAACCAATTGTTTGGCTGAAACCGGGGTTGTGCATGATGGGAGCATTTTGTGTGACGAAAATGATGCATAGCCTAACTATATGATTTTGTAGGGATAAGCTTTCTTTGGCTATGCTATTTTGATAAGACATGATGCTTGTTAGTATGCTTGAAGTATTACTATTTTTATGTTAATATGAACTTTTATCTTGAATCATTTGGATCTGAACATTCATGCCACAATAAAGAAAATTACATTGAGAAATATGCTAGGTAGCATTCCACATCAAAAATTCTGTTTTTACCATTTACCTACTCAAGGACGAGCAAGAATTAAGCTTGGGGATGCTTGATACGTCTCCAACGTATCTATAATTTTTTATTGTTCCATGCTATTATATTACCTGTTTTGGATGTTTATGGGCTTCACTACACACTTTTATATCATTTTTGGGACTAACCTATTAACCGGAGGCCCAACCCAAATTGCGGTTTTTTTGCCTATTTCAATGTTTCGCAGAAAAGGAATATCAAACGGAGTCCAAATGGAATGAAACCTTCGGGAGAGTTATTTTTGGAACGGAAGCAATCCAGGAGACTTGGAGTAGACGTCAGGGGAAGCTTCGAGGAAGCCACGAGGCAGGAAGGCGCGCCCTACCCCCCGCCCCCACCCTCGTGGGCCCCACGTGGCTCCCATGACCGACTTCTTTCACCTATATATATCCATATACCCCGAAAATATCTAGGATCACAACAGATCAGGAGTTCCGCCGCTGCAAGCCTCTGTAGCCACCAAAAACCAATCGGGACCCTATTTCGGCACCCTGCCGGAGGGGGAATCCATCACCGGTGGCCATCTTCATCATCCCGGCGCTCTCCATGATGAGGAGGGAATAGTTCACCCTCGGGGCTGAGGGTATGTACCAGTAGCTAGGTGTTTGATCTCTCTCTCTCTCTCTCTCGTGTTCTTCAGATGATACGATCTTGATGTACAGCAAGCTTTGCTATTATAGTTGGATCTTATGATATTTCTCCCCCTCTACTCTCTTGTAATGGATTGAGTTTTCCCTTTGAAGTTATCTTATCGGATTGAGTCTTTAAGGATTTGAGAACACTTGATGTATGTCTTGCATGTGCTTATCTGTGGTGACAATGGGATATTCACGTGATCTACTTGATGTATGTTTTGGTGATCAACTTGCGGGTTCGGTGACCTTGTGAACTTATGCATAGGGGCTGGCACACGTTTTCGTCTTGACTCTTCGGTAGAAACTTTGGGGCACTCTTTGAAGTACTTTGTGTTGGTTTGAATAGATGAATCTGAGATTGTGTGATGCATATCGTATAATCATACCCAGGGATACTTGAGGTGATATTGGAGTATCTAGGTGACATTAGGGTTTTGGTTGATTTGTGTCTTAAGGTGTTATTATAGTACGAACTCTATGATAGATCGAACAGAAAGAATAGCTTTGTGTTATTTTACTATGGACTCTTGAATAGATCGATCAGAAAGGATAACTTTGAGGTGGTTTCGTATCCTACCATAATCTCTTCGTTTGTTCTCCGCTATTAGTGACTTTGGAGTGACTCTTTGTTGCGTGTTGAGGGATAGTTATATGATCCAGTCATGTTATTATTGTTGAGAGAACTTGCACTAGTGAAAGTATGAACCTTAGGCCTTGTTTCCTAGCATTGCAATACCGTTTACGCTTACTTTTATCATTAGTTACCTTGCCATTTTTATAATTTCAGATTACAAAAACCTATATCCACCATCCATATTGCACTTGTATCACTATCTCTTCGCCGAACTAGTGCACCTATACAATTTACCATTGTATTGGGTGTGTTGGGGACACAAGAGACTCTTTGTTATTTGGTTGCAGGGTTGCTTGAGAGAGACTATCTTCATCCTACGCCTCCCACGGATTGATAAACCTTATGTCATCCACTTGAGGGAAATTTGCTAATGTCCTACAAACCTCTGCACTTGGAGGCCCAATGTCTACAAGGAGAAGGTTGTGCAGTAGACATCAAGCTCTTTTCTGGCGCCATTGCCGGGGAGGTGAGTGCTTGAAGGTATATCTTTAGATCTTGCAATCAAACCTTTTAGTTTTTTTGTTTTATCACTAGTTTAGTTTATAAAATAAAACAGTAAAAAATGGAATTAAGTTTGCCTCATATGCTTCATCTTTTCAATATCTTTCTTGAGAATGATGGAAAGGAAAATTGTGCTCAAGTGCTAGAAGAAGAAGTCTATAAATGTTTGGCACTAAATCTTTGAATGATGAGCATGATTGCAATGTTGTTAGTATGAACTCTTTGAATATCCATAGTACTAATGATGATTGCACTAGTCATGATGAAAAATGTCTCTTATAAGCATGTCAACTTTTGTGGAGTGCATAGAGTTTGCAAGTACACACCAAATAGGGAAGATAGATTTCACAAGAGGCATAAGTATTTAGAAACCAAATGGTTGCAAGAAAGTCTAGATGTTTGTGCTGAAAATTAAAATTTCTTTGCCATCCTTGTGAACTTTGCAACGAACATGATCATTTAAATCCCCAATGCAAATTGTTTCATGATCGTATCGTGTCCAAAAATTGTGATGACTTGATTTCCCTTGCACATCATAATGAACTTAGTTTGCTTGTGGGTTATGAAGAAATGAAACGTATAACTAAGGATCTTCCAGAATTTGTCCTTAATAAAGTTCTTGATTTTGATCTAGAAGAAATTTTTATGTATTGCGCGGTGAATTGCATTGAAAATCCTTATATTGCCAATTACATAAAGAAAAGAAAACAAATAGAAGATGAAGAGAATACTAATGAAAGGGAAGGCACTTCCCAATATCCTCCTATTATTTCTTATGATGAATCAGGTAACGAGGAGGAGCTTCCAATTCAACCAATCTCATTAATAAGGAGCTCGAAAAAGAGGGTTAAACCCACACATGATGTGAATAAGAAAAAGAAAAGACGGAGAAGCAAAGGTAGAAAAGTATCCCTCCCAAATGGTGTTGCTCCTATTACTCGTTGTGATGATGATAATTGCTATACTATTGGTGCTATCCATACTATTAATGATGAGAGTGATTATGCTTATGATAGGAAAAGGCCCAAGCTTGGGGATGCTATGCTTGATTAGAATGACATGTTTGAGAATATATTTGCTGCAATTAATGTTTGTCCCAAGCTTGGGGATGCTATGTTTAAGGAAGATGATATTTTTAGCCTCCCAAGTTTTGATGTGCAAATTTATTATGATGATAGCATGCCTCCTATTTATGATGGTTATATTGATGAAAGTGGGTTTGGAAGAGTGTCAACTTTAGGAAGTAATGATCCCACTATTTTGGAGGGTGTTGAATCTTATAATATTTATGAAAGTGGATTTCGAGAGGTCATGACTTTATTTAGTGATGAATCCACTACTTTGGAAGAGGTTCCAATTGATTTTGATGAGAGCAAAGTTGCTACTTATGATGATTATCGTGATGAAACTTAAAAAGTAGTGATGATTATATTTATAAAACTTGTCATGATTATGATTACCCTTTTTCTGAACAATACTCTTTTAATATGGAAACAATTTATAGTATTCGAGTCTCTTATGATACTCCCACTATTCCAAATAAGAAGAATTTTGCTTATGTGGAGAGTAGTAAAACTTCTATGCAAGTAGATCATGAAAAGAATGCTTTATGTGCTGGTTATATTGTTGAATTCATTCATGATGCTACTGAAAATTATTATGAGGGAGGAATATATGCTTGTAGGAGTTGCAATGATATCAAGTTTCCTCTCTATGTGCTTAAAGTTTTAAAGTTATGCTTGTTTTGCCTTCCTATGCTAGTTGATTATTGTTCCCCTAAGTTGTTTGCTCACAAAATCTCTATGCATAGGAAGTGGGTTAGACTTAAATGTGCTAGTCATATTCTTCATGATGCTCTCTTTATGTTTCAATTCTTATCTTTTATGTGAGCATCATTGAAATCATCATGTCTAGCTAGGGGCGTTAAACGATAGCGCTTGCTGGGAGGCAACCCAATTTTATTTTTGTTCCTTGCTTTTTGTGCCTGTTTAGTAATAAATAATTCTTCTAGACTCTGGTTAGATGTGGTTTTATGTTTTAGTTAGTGTTTGTGCCAAGTAGAACCTTTGGGAAGACTTGGGAGAAGTCTTTATGATCTTGCTGTAAAAAACAGAAACTTTAGCGGTCATGAGATTAGGTGCCATTTTTTACTAGTGAGTGCTTTTAGGTTGATTCATTTTGAAGATGATTAATAGAAAAATTCATCAGGACCACCAATTTATTTCAAAAAAAATTGAGTTACAGAAGTATTCGAATGATACATATTACTACAGACTGTTCTGTTTTTGACAGATTCTGTTTTCTATGTGTTGTTTGCTTATTTTGATTAGTCTATGAGTAGTATCGGAGGGTATGAACCATAGAGAAGTTGGAATACAGTAGATATTACACTAATATGAATTTAGAATGAGTTCAGAACAATAACTAAGTGGTGGTTTTATTTTCTTATACTAACGGAGCTTATGAGTTTTCTGTTGAGTTTTGTGTTGTGAAGTTTTCAAGTTTTGGGTAAAGATTCGATGGACTATGGAATAAGGAGTGGCAAGAACCTAAGACTGGGGATGCCCAAGGCACCCCAAGGTAATATTCAAGGACAGCCAAGAGCCTAAGCTTGGGGATGCCCCGGAGGGCATCCCCTCTTTCGTCTTCGTTCATCGGTAACTTTACTTGGAGCTATATTTTTGTTCACCACATGATATGTGTTTTGCTTGGAGAAATATTTGAAGGGCAATAATTTTTTTAGTGAAGCCAAGAAAAAATCACTACTAAAACATCACAAATTCTTGAGCCATCACCTCAGCGTTGTTGTTATTGCTGTAGTGTGTCACCTTCTTGGTTATCTTGGCGTTGGCATTATCGAGCTTGCCCTTGGTCCATGGCATCTTGTTCTTGGCGACGATGTCATTTGCGCTCTCGAAGACGACCTAGCAACCCATTGCCATGGAATGGATTTTGCGAAGCTTGACGATCTTGGTGACCGTCTCGCCGATGAGAATGATATCATGGAGGACTTGCGTCAGAAGAGGTGTCCGGAGAGTGCTGGCTCGAGTGGCGCCTCTTGATGAAGAAGATGTGTAAGAAGTGCAGTTGACCATCAAGACATGAAATTCTTCAATTTGAGTGGATAGCTAGGCGTCAAGATAGTCCCAGGTTTTTGCTTCCAATTGGCATAAGACGGTGGCGAGTTGTTCGATGTGTTCGCCCAAAGCTTCATTTTCTTGATGTAGTGCTCGTTGAACGCTGAAGAGATGACCTTTGGTGACGTAGTCGTTCGGTTCATCTTGATCCTCGAAGAGCGGGTTCTATATGCTTGGCCTATCCATCATGGTCAAGTAGAAATGAGTAGGAAATGAGAAAACGATACCAAAGTTACTTTTTCCAAAGATTGAGGATGTATCGAGTATCACTCAGTGTAATGCTATAATAATAGAAATGGTACCGGGTTTGTTTCTCACACCTACAAAAGTAAAGGCTTATCGGGGAGCTTGGTTAGGATAAGTGGCAAAAAGTTCAAGCAAGAGTTAGTCAAGATATTGATAATGTTAAGAGATTCACAATTTGCAAGTAAAACAAATAGATCAAAATCGAAGGATGTCACTTGGAACACACACATGAAAGATAAGTAGGATCCGTGCAACCAAGGAATGAGCACAAAATGTGATATCACAAAAAATGCTCGTGTTTCATAGATACTAGAGAGACAATAGCTCGATTGCTCAATGGGCTAGATACGCTTGTGCACTAACTTATTAGAGTAATGTGCCGTCTTCAATCCCAAGCATGCTATGTATGTATGATCCAATATGGTGAACTATGAAAAATGGCTCAATGTTGTTGCTTACAAGCTCTTTGTTTCTCCTCTTTTGCTTAAAAGCTTTTCCCCCTCTCTTTTTATACTATGCCAAAATGTGTGATACTCTAGGCAATATATGAGACAAGTATGTAAGATATGCACGTGAGAGACTTATGGCATAATGATGATAGCAAGATGATTGCACGCTAAAAGGAGCTATGTGGCGTAAGCGTATCACTAAGGTGCACAAAAAGCATGGCCTGACAATGCTCAACTTGCTAGTCCCGATAGGAAAGAAACGCAAAATGGCTCGGGGCTACCAATGCAATGGCATGGAATGAACAAAGATGTCGTCGAGGTTACCGTCCTTACTTACAGTTGCTATGAAGGTGAAGTGGTCGTTGTTGATGTTTATGTTGAGTCCATGGAGGTGATGTTGATGTCGAACCATCCCTATTTAGCCGTAACACCTTAGGAACTAGAAACCGCAACTCAAACTCTCACACAAAATGGGTGGTAGCAGAGTGTAGGTATATGGGAAAAGTGTTGTAGTGCGGAAGGTTAATGGTGGTGTTGTGATGGAAAATTAAAGAAAAATGGGTGATGAAAAACCTCTCTAAGGAGGTCGTGTGCACGGGGTAAGTGAGGCCCATGTGCACGGGGTTGTCGAGGGCCCATGCGCACGGGGTTTTCCGCCAGCGCGAGAACACACCCAAATCCGGGGTAAAAGAAAATTTTCAGGGAAAATTCGACTTTGGAAGAGGTTGAGGATGGAGGGGAGGGTCAGACCCACTTGCCAACCCACAAATTCATGGATCAAATCAGCAAAATCTCAAAAGATCTAACAAATTGCAAAAAAAATTGGTAGGTCTATCTTTGTGGGGATTTTTGAATTTCGGCAAAAAGCAACAACATTAGGCTAGAAAATGAGGGGAGGGTAGGGACTCCAAGATGTGAATCAACCTTCTCTAATCCAATATGATGTAGGTTGGAACCCTAGTTCATGATCTTTTCACACTTGGAGGGGCAAAAGAGGAAGAACAAGAAGAACACAAGAGAAATCACTCAAACAAAACCCAAATCACACATCCACTAGAATAGCATACATGAGATCCACAAGTATAACATAAACAATCAAGGGAAATAGCATAAGGTAAAGGTTTGATATGTCTCCAACGTATCTATAATTTTTTATTATTCCATGCTATTATATTATCTGTTTTGGATGTTTTATATGCATTATTATGCTATTTTATACTATTTTTGGGACTAACTTATTAACCTATAGCCCAGTGCCAGTTTCTTTTTTTCCTTGTTTTTGAGTTTCGCAGAAAAGGAATACCAAACGGAGTCCAAATGGAATAAAACTTCACGATGATTTTTCTTGGACCCGAAGACACCCATGGGACTTGGGGTCCAAGTCAGAAGAGCCACGAGGCGGTGGCAAGGGTGGAGGGCGCGCCATAGGGGGCGCCCCTGCCTTGTGCCCCCCTCGGGGATCCCCTGACCTACCTCTTTGTCCTATATATTTTCACATATATTTCAGAACTCTCAGAAGCGTCCACGAAAATACTTTTCCACCGGCGCAGGTCTCTGTCGTTAGATCCCATCTAGAGGCCTTTTCCGGTACTCTGCCGGAGGGGGATTCGATCATGGAGGGCTTCCAAATCAACCCTATTTCCCTACCGATGAAGCGTGAGTAGTTTACCTCAGACCTACGGGTCCATAGCTAGTATCTAGATGGCTTCTTCTCTCTCTTTAATTCTCAATACCATGTTCTCCTCGATGTTCTTGGAGATCTACCCGATGTAATACACTTTTGCGGTGTGTTTGTCGAGATCTAATGAACTGTGGATTTATGATCAGCTTATCCACGAATATTATTTGAATCTTCTCTGAATTCTTATATGCATGATTTGATATCTTTGTATTTCTCTTCGAACTATCGATTTGGTTTGGCCAACTAGATTGGTTTTTCTTGCAATGGGAGAGGTGCTTAGCTTTGGGTTCAATCTTGCGTGATTTCACCCAGTGACAAAGTAGGGGTAGCGAGACACGTATTGAATTGTTACCATCGAGGATAAAAAAGATGGGGTTTTCATCATATTGATTGAGTTAATTCCTCTACATCATGTCATCTTACTTAAGGCGTTACTCCATTCTTTATGAACTTAATACCCTATACGCATGCAGGATAGTGGTTGATGTGTGGAGTAATAGTAGTACATGCAGGCAGGAGTCGGTCTACTTGACACGGACGCGATGCCTATATTTCATAATCATTGTTTTGGATATTGTCATAACTCTGCGCTTTTCTATCTATTGCTCGACAGTAATTTTTTCACCCACCATATTATTTGCCTTCATGAGAGAAGCCTCTAGTGAAACCTATGGCCCCCGGGTCTATTTTCCATCATACTTGTTTCTGATCTACTATTTTGCAATCTTTTATTTTCAGATCTATAAACCAAAAAACCCAAAAATATTTAGTTACCTTTTTTATTTTATTTATCTCTATCAGATCTCACCTTTGAAATTGACCATGAAGGGATTGACATCCCCTTTATCGCGTTGGGTGCAAGTGTTTGATTGTTTGTGCAGGTGCATCGATTGGGACTTGCTTGTACCTCCTAATGGATTGATACCTTGGTTCTCTAACTGAGGGAAATACTTACCTCTACTTTGCTACATCACCCTTTCCTCTTCAAGGGAAAAACCAACGCAAGCTCAAGAAGTAGCAAGGTTCTTCTCAAATCCAAAGGATATGAGGTTTTGATGATAGTCTTCTCCAAGAGGAGGTCTTGATATCCAATTGGAATCTTCTACTAAGAGATCTTGATCTCCAAGAGGAGTGGTAGATGGGAAAGGCTCTCTCTAGATCATATCATATACTTTGCTAACCCTAACAAATGGCATATGTATGAAATATATAGGTGGCTAGAGGTGAGGGACGAGTGGAGGGGCAAAAGATGCAATCCATGGCCAGCTTGTTGAAGAGCCCATGTGCACGGGCTAATTGGTCCCCGTGGGCACGGTACACGCCCGTGCACATGGGGTGCCCAACAGCTACAACGGAAGGGCTCATGCACACGGAGTATCCAAAAGCTCTCTGGATAGGCCGTGTGCATGGGGTCCAATAGATGTCATGCGCACGGGGTCACCTAGGTGTGTCTTCTTCTTCATGTTGTTGGACTCTGCCTTCCGTGCAGTCTTCTTGTCCTTCTTCTTGGACTTGGTAAGACTCATTAGCTCCTTGGCGCGGGTTGTCCTCATACCTAATGATGCACAAGGTTCCATGGGGAGGTAATAACCAAGTCCCATTTGTATTCATGTCAACCTCGAAGAGGGGTGAGTTCACCTTGCTTTCGATGGCAAATGTGCATGATCTTGTCATTGGTCCACTTGGTGCTTGATGAGTTTGTGTGGTGTCCATGGGGATGACCGAAGGATGCTCCACATCAAGTCGAGTTCTAAAAATGGAGGAGAGAGAAATGGAGTCATCGAGTTCTTCATGGGGAAGAAGAAGACTATTTATAGGGTGCCTCCAAATCCAACCGTTACCCAGAGTTTCTGTGAACCTCAGAAGTTCCAAGCATGGTCGGATGTTTCAGCTCCCAAAAGTTTCGGGCAGGTCCGGGCTAACCAGGAGCTTTGCACAACTTGTGCAACTACTCAAGTGATCCAAAAAGCTGGCCAGACTTGGCCATGGAAGTTCCGCCCTCGAACATTTGAGGCAAGTTCCAGGAAGGTTTCGGACTATCCAGAGACTTGGCACAAAATGTGCAACCTCTCTGACCACCCAGAAGCTGGCCGGATCTAACCCCAGAAGTTCAAGGGCATGGGAAAGTTTCGGGCTACCCTTGAAGTTCCCTCTGAAGTTTCGGGGTAACCAGAAACATGGTAACTTTAGGATTTAGAGCTCATATCCTCTAGAAATGAGTATGAACTCGGTGCATAATTTTTAGGTGTACGTGAAGTTGATTCCCTCTGTATTTTCAAGGTGCAAACCGTCTTAATAGTGTGGTTGCCCTATGAACTCAAATATAAAAAGTAAAATCACCGGCATACGCTTCTTTTTACTTTCACGAATCGAGGGGCATCTAACCATCCACGCATCCTTTCATGATTTGGCGACACTGTTTACAGAATAGAGCATGCGGTTAGAACAGCAAGATATGTAGTCATTAATATCAAAAAAACAAGGGCGTAAATGCCATCTCACCTATTTCGTGGATTGCTTCTCCAAATGGTGTTTATTGGGCCGGGGCCGGGTCGGCCTATGGGTTGCAATTTTTGGGTGCTTTTGTTGGGGAACATAGCATGCAATTTCAAAACATTTCCTATGATCACGCAAGATCTATCTAGGAGATGCTTAACAACGAGAGGGGGGAGTCTGTCCACGTACCCTCGTAGACCGAAAGCGGAAGTGTTAGTTAACGCGGTTGATGTAGTCGAACGTCTTCAGGATCCAACCAATCCAAATACCAAATGTACGCCACCTCTGTGTTCAGCACACGTTCAGCTCGATAACATCCCTCGAACTCTTGATCTAGTAAAGGGTCGAGGGAAAGTTCCATCAACACAACAACGTGGCGACGGTATTGATGATGTGATCCATGCAGGGCTTCGCCTAAGCACTACGACATTATGACCGGAGGAGTAAACTTTGGAAGGGGGCACCGCACATGACTAAGAGAAATCTTGGTGTGCCTTTGGGGTGCCCCCTGCCCACGTATATAAAGGAGGGAGGGAGGAGGCGGCCGGCCTAGAGGGGGCGCACCAAGGGGGGAGTCATACTAGGACTCCCAGTCCTAGTAGAATTCCCCCTTCCTTTTCGAAATAGGAGAAGGGGGAAGGGAGAGAGAGAGGGATAAGGAAAGGGGGTCCGCGCCCCCTCCCCTAGTCCAATTCGGTTTGGCTAGGGGGGCGCGCGCCACCTCCTGGCCGCCGGCCTCCTCTTTCCACTAAGGCCCATGAAGGGGTTCCGGTAACCTCCCGGTACTCCGAAAAATGTCCGAACCTCTCCGAAACCTTTCAGGTGTCCGAACATAACCTTCCAATATATCAATATGTCTCAACCATATCGAGACATCTCGGCATGTCTGTGATCTCATCCGGGACTCCGAACAAACTTCGGTCATCAAAAACACATAACTATTAAAACAAATCATCATCGAACGTTAAGCGTGCGGACCCTACGGGTTCGAGCACTATGTAGACATGATCGAGACACATCTTCGATCAATAACCAATAGCGGAACCTGGATGCTCATATTGACTCCTACATATTCTACGAAAATCTTTATCGGTCAAATCGCACAACAACATACGTTGTTCCCTTTGTCATCTTTATAATCACCAAGTTACATTGTGACGTTTGATAGCACACAAGGTGTTCCTTTGGTATTCGGGAGTTGCATAATCTCATAGTCAGAGGAACATGTATAAGTCATGAAGAAAGCAATAGCAATAAAACTGCAACGATCATAATGCTAAGCTAACGGATGGTTCTTGTCCATCACATCATTCCTAATGATGTGATCTCATTTATTTAATGATAACACATGCCCATGGTTAGCAAACATAACCATCTTTGATTAATGAGCTAGTCAAGTAGAGGCATACTAGGGACACTATGTATTGTCTATGTATTCACACATGTACTAAGTTTCCGGTTAATACAATTCTAGCATGAATAATAAACATTTATCATGATATAAGGAAATATAAATAACAACTTTATTATTGCCTCTAGGGCATATTTCCTTCAGTCTCCCACTTGCACTAGAGTCAATAATCTAGATTACAAAGTAATGATTCTAACACCCATGGAGTCTTGGTGTTGATCTTGTTTTGCTCGTGGAAGAGGCTTAGTCAATGGGTCTGCAACATTCAGATCTGTATGTATCTTGCAAATCTCTTTGTCTCCCTCCCCGACTTGATGGCGGATGGAATTGAAGCGTCTCTTGATGTGTTTGGTTCTCTTGTGAAATCTGGATTCCTTTGCCAAGGCATTTGCTCCAGTATTGTCACAAAAGATTTTCATTGGACCCGATGCATTAGGTATAACACCTAGATCGGATATGAACTCCTTCATCCAGACTCCTTCATTTGCTGCTTCCTAAGCAGCTATGTACTCCGCTTCACACGTAGATCCCGCCATGACGCTCTGCTTAGAACTGCACCAACTGACATCTCCACCATTCAATATAAATACATATCTGGTTTGGGACTTAGAGTCATCCGGATCAGTGTCAAAGCTTCCATCGACGTAACCATCTACGACAAGGTCTTTGTCACCTCCATAAACGAGAAACATATCCTTAGTCCTTTTCAGGTATTTCAGGATTCTTGACCACTGTCCAGTGCTCTACACCTGGATTAATTTGGTACCTCCCTGCTATACTTATAGCAAGGCACGCATCAGGTCTGGTACACGGAATTGCATACATGATAGAAGCTATGGTTGAAGCATAGGGAATGACTTTCATATTCTCTCTATCTTCTGTAGTGGTCGGGCATTGAGTCTACCTCAACTTCACACCTTGTAACACAGGCAAGAACCCTTTTTTGACTGATCCATTTTGAACTTCTTCAAAATTTTATCAAGGTATGTGCTTTGTGATATTCCAATTAAGCATCTTGATCTATCTCTATAGATCTTGATGCCCAATATGTAAGCAACTTCACCAAGGTCTTTCATTGAAAAATTCTTATTCAAGTATCCTTTTATGCTATCCAGAAATTATGTACTATTTCCAATCAACAATATGTCATCCACATATGATATTAGAAATGCTACAAAGCTCCCACTCATTTTCTTGTAAATACATGCTTCTCCAAAAGTTTGTATAAAACCATATGCTTTGATCACATTATGAAAGTGTATATTCCAACTCCGAGAGGCTTGCACCAGTCCATAAATGGATCGCTGGAGCTTGCACACTTTGTTAGCACCTTTTGGATCGACAAAACCTTCTGGTTGCATCATATACAACTCTTCTTTAAAAAATCCATTAAGGAATGCAATTTTGAGATCCATTTGCCAAATTTAATAATCATAAAATGCGGCAATTGCTAACATGATTTGGACAGACTTAAGCATCGTTACGGGTGAGAAGGTATCATCGCAGTTAACTCCTTGAACTTGTCAAAAACCTTTCACAAAAAGTCGAGCTTTGTAGACAGTAACATTACGTCAGCGATAGTCTTCTTCTTGAAGATCCATTTATTTTCTATGGCTTGCCGATCATCGATAGTCTTCTTCTTGAAGATCCATTTACGTCAGCCAAAGTCCACATTTTGTTCTCATACATGGATCCCATCTCAGATTTCATGGCCTCAAGCCATTTCGCGGAATCTGGGCTCATCATCGCTTCCTCATAGTTCGTAGGTTCATCATGGTCTAGTAACATGACTTGCAGAATAGGATTACCATACCACTCTGGTGCGGACCGTACTCTGGATGGCCTACAAGGTTCGGTAGTAACTTGATCTGAAGTTTCATGATCATCATCATTAGCTTCCTCACTAATTGGTGTAGAAACCACTTGAATTGATTTCTGTGATGAACTACTTACCAATCGGGAGAAGGTACAATTACCTCATCAAGTTCTACTTTCCTCCTACTCACTTCTTTCAAGAGAAACTCCTTCTCTAGAAAGGATCCATTCTTAGCTACGAATATCTTGCCTTCGGATCTATGATAGAAGGTGTACCCAATAGTTTCCTTTGGGTATCCTATGAAGACGGACTTCTCCGATTTGGGTTTGAGCTTATCAGGTTGAAGTTCTTTAACATAAGCATCACAGCCCCAAACTTTAAGAAATGACAACTTGGGTTTCTTGCCAAACCACAGTTCATATGGTGTCGTCTCAACGGATTTTGATGGTGCCATATTTAACGTGAATGCAGTCGTCTCTAAAGCATAACCCCAAAACGATAGCGGTAAATCAGTAAGAGACATTATAGATTGCACCATATCCAATAAAGTACGGTTGAGACGTTCGGCCACACCATTATGCTGTGGTGTTCCAGGTGGCGTGAGTTGCGAAACTATTCCACATTGTTTCAAATGAAGACCAAACTCGTAGCTAAAATATTCGCCTCCACGATCAGGTCATAGAAACTTTATTTTCTTGTGATGATGATTTTCCACTTCACTCTGAAATTCTTTGAACTTTTCAAACATTTTAGATTTATGTTTCATTAAGTAGATATACCCATATCTGCTCAAATCATCTGTGAAGGTCAGAAAATAACGATTCCTGCCACGAGCCTCAACACTCATTGGACTGCATACATCGGTATGTATTATTTCGAATAAGCCAGTAGCTCGTTCCATTGTTCCGGAGAATGGAGTTTTAGTCATCTTGCCCACGAGGCATGGTTCGCAAGCACCAAGTGATTCATAATCAAGTGATTCCAAAAGCGCATCAGCATGGAGTTTCTTCATGCTTTTACACCAATATGACCTAAACGGCAGTGCCACAAATAAGTTGCACTATCGTTATCAACTTTGCACCTTTTGGCTACATTATTATGAACATGTGTATCACCACGATCGAGATTCAACAAATAGACCACTCAACAAGGGTGCATGACCATAAAAGATATTACTCATATAACTAGAACAACCATTATTCTCTGATTTAAATGAATAACCGTCTCGCATCAAACAAGATCCAGATATAATGCTCATGCTCGACGCTGGCACCAAATAACAATTATTTAGGTCTAAAACTAATCCCGAAGGTAGATGTAGAGGTAGCGTGCCGACGGCGATCACATCGATCTTTGAACCATTTCCAACGTTCATCGTCACCTTGTCCTTAGCACATCTTCATTTAATCTGTAGCCCCTATTTCGAGTTGCAAATATGAGCAACAGAACCAGTATCAAATACCCAGGCTATACTATGAGCATTAGTAAGGTACACATCAATAACATGTATATCAAATATACCTTTCACTTTGCCATCCTTCTTATCCGCCAAATACTTGGGGCAGTTCTGCTTCCAGTGACCAGTCCCTTTGAAGTAGAAGCACTCAGTTTCAGGCTTAGGTCTAGACTTGGGCTTCTTCCCGGGAGTATAAACTTGCTTGCTATTTTTCTTGATGTTCCCCTTCTTCCCTTTGCCCTTTTTCTTGAAACTAATGGTCTTGTTAACCATCAACATTTGATGCTCCTTCTTGATTTCTACCTCCGCAGCCTTTAGCATTGCGAAGAGCTCAGGAATCGTTTTCGTCATCCCTTGCATATTATAGTTCATCATGAAGCCTTTATAGCTTGGTGGCAGTGATTGAAGAACTCTGTCAATGACACTATCATCAGGAAGATTAACTCCCAACTGAGTCAAGTGGTTATGGTACCCAGACATTCTTAGTATGTGTTCACTGACAGAACTATTCTCCTCCATTTTGCAGCTATAGAACTTGTTGGAGACTTCATATCTCTCAACTCGGGCATTTGCTTGAAATATTAACTTCAACTCTTGGAACATCTCATATGCTCCATGACTTTCAAAACGTCTTTGAAGTCCCGATTCTAAGCTGTAAAGCATGGCACACTAAACTATCGAGTAGTCATCAGCTTTAGTCTACCAGACATTCATAACGTCCGTAGTTGCTCCTCCAGCAGGCCTTGCACCTAGCGGTGCTTCCAGGACGTAATTCTTCTGTGCAACAATGAGGATAATCCTCAAGTTACGGACCCAATCCGTGTAATTGCTACCATCATCTTTCAACTTAGCTTTCTCTAGGAACGCATTAAAATTCAAGGGAATGGTAGCACGGGCCATTGATCTACAACAATATAGATATGCAAAAAACAATCAGGACTAAGTTCATGATAAATTAAAGTTCAATTAATCATATTACTAAACAACTCCCACTTAGATAGACATCCCTCTAGTCATCTAAATGATCACGTGATCCATATCAACTAAACCATGTCCGGTCATCATGTGAGATGGAGTAGTTTTCAATAGTGAACATCTCTATGTTGATCATACTATATGATTCACATTCGACCTTTCGGTCTCAGACCTCTGAGGCCATATCTGCATATTCTAGGCTCGTCAAGTTTAGCCCGAGTATTCTGCACGTGCAAAACTGGCTTACACCCGTTGTATGTGAACGTAGAGCTTATCACACCCGATCATCACGTGGTATCTCGGCATGACAAACTGTAGCAACGGTGCATACTCAGGGAGAACACTTATACCTTGAAATTTAGTGAGGGATCATCTTATAATGCTACCGCTGTACTAAGCAAAATAAGATGCATAGAATATAAACATCACATGCAATCAAAATATGTGACATGATATGGCCATCATCATCTTGTGCCTTTGATCTCCATCTCCAAAGCACCGTCATGATCTCCATCGTCACCAGCTTGACACCTTGATCTCCATCGCCAACTATTGCTACTACGACTATCACTACCGCTTAGTGATAAAGTAAAGCAATTACATCGCAATTGCATTTCATACAATAAAGCAACAACCATATGACTCCTGCCAGTTACCGATAACTCTGTTACAAAACATGATCGTCTCATACAACAATCTATATCTCATCATGTCTTGACCATATCACATCACAACAAGCCCTGCAAAAACAAGTTAGACATCCTCTACTTTGTTGTTGCAAGTTTTACGTGGCTGCTACAGGCTTCTACCAAGAACCGTTCTTACCTACGCATCAAAACCACAACGATTTTTCGTCAAGTGTGCTGTTTTTACCTTCAACAAGGACCGGCCATAGTCAAACTCGATTCAACTAAAGTTGGAGAAACATACACCCGCCAGCTACCTATGTGCTTAGCACGTCGGTAGAACCAGTCTCATGAACGTGGTCATGTAATGTCGGTCTGGTCCGCTTCATCCAACAATACTGCCAAATCAAAGTAATACGTTGGTGGTAAGCAGTATGACTATTATCGCCCACAGCTCTTTGTGTTCTACTCGTGCATATCATCTACTCATACACCTAGCTTGGATGCCACTGTTGGGGAACATAGCATGCAATTTCAAAAAAAATCCTACGATCACGCAGATCTATCTAGGAGGTACATAGCACAAGAGGGGGAGAGTCTGTCCACGTACCCTCGTAGACCGAAAGCGGAAGCGTTAGTTAACACTGTTGATGTAGTCGAACGTCTTCACGATCCAACCGATCCAAGTATTGAACGTATGGCACATCCGTGCTCAGCACACGTTCAGCTCGATGACGTCCCTTGAACTCTTGATCTAGTAGAGGGTCGAGGGAGAGTTTCGTCATCACGACGGCGTGGCGACGGTGTTGATGATGTGATCCGCGCAGGGCTTTGCCTAAGAACTATGATGTTATGACTGGAGGAGTAAACTGTGGAAGGGGGCACCGCACACGACTAAGAGAAATCTTGGTGTGCCCCCTGCCCACGTATATAAAGGAGGGAGGGAGGAGGTGGCCGGCCTAGAGGGGGTGCGCCAAGGGGGGAGTCCTACTAGGACTCCCAATCCTAGTAGGATTCCCCTTCCTTTTCGGAGTAGGAGAAGGGGGAAGGGAGAGAGAGAGGGAGAAGGAAAGGGGGGCACCCCCTCCCCTAGTCCAATTCGGTTTGGCAAGGGAGGGGGCGCCACCTCCTTGCCGCTAGCCTCCCCTTTCCACTAAGGCCCATGAAAGCCCAATACTCTCCCAGGGGGTTCCGGTAACCTCCCAGTACTCCGAAAAATGTCCGAACCTCTCCGAAAACTTTCCGGTGTCCGAACATAACCTTCCAATATATCAACTTTATGTCTCAACCATTTCAAGACTCCTTGTCATGTCTGTGATCTCATCCGGGACTCCGAACAAACTTCGGTCATCAAAAACACATAACTCTTAATACAAATCATCATCGAACGTTAAGCATGCGGACCCTACGGGTTCGAGAAATATGTAGACATGGTTGAGACACATCTCCAATCAATAACCAATAGCAGAACCTGGATGCTCATATTGGCTCCTACATATTCTACAAAGATCTTTATCGGTCAAACCACACAACAACATATGTTGTTCCCTTTGTCATTGGTATGTTACTTGCCCGAGATTCGATTGTCAGTATCATCATACCTAGTTCAATCTCGTTACCGGAAAGTCTCTTTACTCGTTCCGTAATAATTCATCCCGCAATTAACTCATTAGTTATATTGCTTGCAAGGCTTATAGTGATGAGCATTACCGAGAGGGCCCAGAGATACCTCTCTGATACACATGGAGTGACAAATCCTAATCTTGATCTATGCCAACCCAACAAACACCATCGGAGACACCTGTAGAGCATCTTTATAATCACCAAGTTACATTGTGACGTTTGATAGCACACAAGGTGTTCCTTTGGTATTCGGGAGTTGCACAATCTCATAGTCAAAGGAACATGTATAAGTCATGAAGAAAGCAGTAGCAATAAAACTGTAACACCATAATGCTAAGCTAACAGATGGGTCTTGTCCATCACATCATTCTCCTAATGATGTGATCTCGTTTATCAAATGACAACACATGTCTATGGGTAGGAAACATAACCATCTTTGATTAACGAGCTAGTCAAGTAGAGGCATACTAGGGACACTATGTATTGTCTATGTATTCACACATGTAATAAGTTTCCCGTTAATACAATTCTAGCATGAATAATAAACATTTATCATGATATAAGGAAATATAAATAACAACTTTATTATTGCCTCTAGGGCATATTTCCTTCAGCTTTAATCCCTTTCTTAGCGCACAGATTAGAGCAAGTATAATAAGGTGACGTAGGTGGGTTGTAAGGGCATGTACAATGGTGACATATGAATACAGATGCCCCATGACAAAAAGTAGGTTGAGACATCTATATTTATTTTTCTTCCTAGGGCAGCCTCATCAAAGAATAGAAAGTATACTTCCACTTCACATGCATCCATACTCTACACTTCAACTTTTTAGGTGTATGCACTGGGCCACACTTTTTCATCCCAAGCACTCGCCTTCTGCCAAGGATCCCACTACACCATTCGAACCTACTTTTCCTGACATTCGATCCTACATTGCCTGCGGGGCATGACCCTAGTGCTATGCATTGGCCATGTCTTAAGACTTTAAATATCATATTTTTTGTTGAGTTTGAAGAGAGAGAAGAGGAGGGAGAAGAGAAGCGGGTTGCAAATGAACAGCTGTTGCAGCACGTGCTCCTATAGACTTTGTGAGACAGGTAGGTGGGTCATGTATCAATAAAGTAATACTGACTTACATCTAACTATTATACTTCCCGGTTGTGAGTTTGGATATACATGACGTGGCAACATCATAGCCAGCAGATGGCTATAGTAATAACAAAGCTCTTATGGGAAGAACAAGTGGAGAATAAATACAAGTTATTACCCCGCAAATACATGGCTCCTTCTGCATGGGAAGGCGCTTACTATTGATCAGCTTTTTTCAAAAATGAGACACGTCAAGTTCTTGAATGTAGTGAAGGAGGTCCTAGATCAGCACAGGTTAGCGTTCGCCACCGCCATGTAGTTTTATTGTTCAGGTACACTTCTATTTTCCTTCTTAATGGAGGGATCGAATCCCACCGTGGACATTTTTTAGTGGTTTTGATCCCTAAAACTGAATATCATGAATTCATTACTTAGTACTGCCCCATTAGCTTGTGCAATGTGATATATAAGATCATCTAAAAAATGCTTCCTGCCCGTCTAAAAATTATTCTTCCAAAGATTATTTCACCATATCAGAGTGCTTTTGTCCCGGGCAGACTTATCACAGGTAATGTGCTTGTCGCTTATGAGTGTGTGCATAAAATTAAATAATAAAAAGGAAGGTCAGACATGTTTGTGTGCTATGAAACTGGATATGCATAAGGCCTATGACAGGGTTGAATGGGTGTTCTTAAGGAATATGATGATCAAGCTTGGTTTCCATAAGCAATGGGTCAACTTAATTATGAATTGTGTGACCTCTGTTAAGTACACAATCAGATATAATTCTTAGGGAACATAAAGTTTTACACCTACGAAAGGTATTAGGCAAGGGGACCCCCTCTCCCTTACCTCTTTTACTATGTGCAGAAGGATTGTCAAGTATATCTATGCATGAAGAAGAAGCTGGAGGTATTGATCGGATTAGAGTGTGCGAAAATGCACCATCGTTGCCACACCTACTTTTGGCCAATGATTCTTTAATTCTCATGAAGGCAGATTTGTTAAATGCAGCTTCCTTGCAAGAAGTACTTGATGCATATTGTGCAAACTCAGGTCAGTTGGTGAGTAGAGCAAAATCTAGTATATTCTTTAGTCCCAATACTATTAATGTTACTAGAACTGAAATATGCAATGAGCTCCTTATGGATACAGAAGCTTTATCTGATCGTTATCTAGGTATCCCTGCCTTAGTTGGAGCTGACCGTAGTGACTGCTTTAAGCATTTTCTCGACCGGATTTGAGAAAATATTAATGGATGGAGTGAGAAACACCTCTCGGTTGGTGGAAAGGAAATTTTGTTGAAAGTTGTTGCACAATCTATGATCGTATATGCTATGTCAGTTTTAAAATTACCCAAGGGGCTATGCAAGGATATTATGGACCTTATTGCAGGATTTTGGTGGGGAAAATAAAAGAATGCATTGGTATGTGGAAGCTATGTGTTCCAAAAAATATTGGTGGGATGGGATTTCGTGATCTGCATAGTTTCAATCTAGCGATGCTTGCAAAACAAGTTTGGCGACTTATCGAATACCCAGATTCTATTTGTGCCCAGATTTTGAAAGCAAAGTACTACCCCCATTGTGAGATTCTCAAAGGAGGACCAAAGAATGGGTGCTCCTTCACGTGGCAAGGCCTTGTTGCCGGCATCCAAACATTCAAACGAGGCTACATTTGGCGAATTGGAAATGGTGAGAGTGTTAATATTTGGATGGGCCCTTGGGCCCCATCTCGTCCTAGCAGGATGGTTATCGCTCGACGAGGTCATCAACTATTAACAAATGTTAGTGAACTCATTAACCCCATTAATGGCGGATGGGATGAGAAGTTGGTTACTGTTATGTTTGGTTTCATTGATTGCACGTAGGATTATGCAAATCCCACTAAATATAGGTGCCTTTGATGATTTCATCGCATGGAATTCAACACAGAATGGAATCTTCTCCCTCCGCATGGCCTACCATTTAGAATAGAACCACCAATTCGAAGGTAGATCAATATCTATGGTTGCTCCTGGACCATCTACTAATAATCCGGTTTGGAAGAAGCTGTGGGAATTGAAGATTCCCAAGAAAGTTTAGATTTTCTGTTGGAGGGCTCTACATGGCATCCTTCCATTAAAAAGCATCCTAACCACTTGCCAGTTGGCCATGAAGGTCATTGTCCCATTTGCAAAAAAGGAGCTGAAGTTGTTAGACACCTCCTGTTCAATGATACGTCTCCAACATATCTATAATTTTTGATTGTTCCATGCTATTATATTATCTGTTTTGGATGTTTTATATGCATTAATATACTATTTTATATCAATTTTTGGGACTAACCTATTAACCTAGTGCCCAGTGCCACTTGTTCTTTTTTCCTTGTTTTTGGCTTTTCCAAAAAGGAATATCAAACAGAGTCCAAACGTAATAAAACTTTCGTGATGATTTTTCTTGGACCAGAAGACACCCATGTAGCTTGGAGAGGGGGGCAGAGGAGTACCGAGGAGCCCACAAGCCCTCAGGGCATGCCCCCTGGCTTGTGGCCCCCTCGGGAGTCCCCCAACCCTAATCTTTGCACTATAAATTCCCAAATATTCCCAAACCATCAGAAGCGTCCACCAAAAAATACTTTTCCACCGCCGCAAGCCTCTGACCTCATGAGATCCCATCTTAGGGCCTTTTCCGGTGATCTGCTGGAGGGGGACTCGATCACGGAGGACCTCTACATCAACCTTGCTGCCCTACCGAAGATGCTGAGTAGTTTACCACAGACCTATGGGTCCATAGCTAGTAGCTAGATGGCTTCTTCTCTCTCTTCGATCTTCAATACAATGTTCTCCTTGATGTTCTTGGAGTTCTATCCGATGTAATAATTTTGTGGTATGTTTGCTGAGATCCGGTGAATTGTGGATTTATGATCAGATTATCTATGAATATTATTTGAGTCTTCTCTAAACCCTTTTATGCATGATTAAGATATCTTTGTATTTCTCTTCGAACTATGAGCTTGGTTTGACCAACTAGATTGGTTTTTCTTGTAATGGGAGAGGTGCTTAGTTTTGGGTTCAATCTTAGGGTGTCCTCACCCAGTGACATAGTAGGGGTAGCGAGGCACGTATTGTATTGTTGCTATCAAGGATAAAAAAGATGGGGTTTATATCATATTGCTTGAGTTTATCCCTCTACATCATGTCATCTTACTTAAGGCGTTACTCCATTCTTATGAACTTAATACTCTACATGCATGCTGGATAGCGGTCGATGTGTGGAGTAATAGTAGTAGATGCAGGCAGGTGTCGGTCTACTTATCACAGACGTGATGCCTATATTCATGATCATTGCCTTAGATATCATCATAACTTTGCATTTTTCTATCAAGTTCTCAATAGTATTTTGTTTACCCACCATATGCTTTCTTCAAGAGAGAAGCCTCTAGTGAAACCTATGGCCCCCGGGTCTATTTTCCATTATATATTTTCAGATCTATAAACCAAAAACCCAAAAGTACCTCGCTGAGTTTTATTTACTTTTACTTTGTTTTACGTTTTAGTAGTCTTTTATCCATCTCTATCAGATCGCATCTTTGCAAGTGATCGTTAAGGGATTGACAACCCATTTATCGCATTGGGTGCAAGTGTTTGATTGTTTGTGCAGGTGCATAGATTGGAGACTTACATGTACCTCCTACTGGATTGATACCTTGGTTGTCAAACTGCGGTAAATACTTATGTCTACTTTGTTGCATCACCTTTTCCTCTTCAAGGGAAAAACAAACGCAAGCTCAAGAAGTAGTAGGAAGAATTTCTGGCGCTGTTGCCAGGGAGGTTCTACATCAAGGCTACCAAGTACCCATCATAAACTCTCATCTCTTGCATTACATTATTTGCCATTTGCCTCTCGTTTTCCTCTCCCCCACTTGTAAAACATTTTCAGAAAAACATAAAACTATTTGCCTATTTTTGCCCTTCTTTCATTCGTCTTTTTGTTTGCTTTTTGGTTGCTTGTGTGCTAGATTGCTTGTTTTGTTACGATGACTCAAGAGAATACTAAGTTGTGTGACTTATCCAACACTAATAATAATGATTTTATTAGTACTCCGATTGCTCCTGCCACTAGTGTAAAATCTTATGAAATTAATGCCGCTTTGTTGAATCTTGTTATGAAAGAACAATTTTTCGGCCTTCCTAGCGAAGATGTCGCATCCCATCTAGATACTTTCGTTGAGTTGTGTGATATGCAAGAAAAAAGATGTGGATCATTATATTGTTAAATTGAAGCTATTTACGTTCTCACTACGAGATCGTGCTAAAATTTCGTTTTCATCTTTGCCTAAAAATAGTATTGATTCATGGAATAAGTGTAAAGATGCTTTTATTTCGAAGTATTTTCCTCACGCTAAGATCATCTCCCTTAGGAATGATATAATGAATTTTAAGCAACTTGATCAATAACATGTTGCACAATCTTGGGAGTGGATGAAATTGATGAAAATAAATTGCCCTACTCATGGTTTAAGTTTGTGGATGATCATACAAAAAAATTATGCGGGATTGAATTTTGCATCTAGAAATCTTTTTGATTCCATCATGGGTGGTACTTTTATGGAAATTACATTATGATAAGCTAATAAACTGCTAGATAATATTATGGCAAATTACTCTCAATGGCATACCGAAAGATCTTCCAATAGTAAAAAAGTTCACGCGATTGAAGAAATTAATACTTTGAGTGGAAAGATGGATGAACTAATGAAATTGCTTGCTAGTAAGAGTGCTCCTATTGATACTAATGATATGCCTTTTTCCACTTTGATTGAGAATACTAATGAATCTATGGATGTTGTTGGTAGGAACAATTTTGGCAAAAACGCTTATAGAGGTAATTTTAATCCTAGGCCGTTTCCTAGTAATTTCTTTAATAATTATGGTAATTCCTACAACAATTCTTATGGAAATTATAATAATATAACCTTTGACCTTGATAACAATATTAAATATTTTAAAAATTCTCAAAAGAATTTCAATGCTATGGTAGAAGAAAAATTGCTTAAGATTGATGATTTGGCTAGAAACATTGATAAAATTTATCTTGAGATTGATTATTTGAAGATGAGATGTATGCCACCCAAGCATGATATTAGTGAATATCTAAAGCTATTAAAATATATATGTGTGAATGTAAATAAAGAACCGTTAGGATGCGCGCTAAGAGAGGTTGGGTTGTAAAAGCGTGTTCTTCTATTTCTTGTGATAATAATGACGAGGATCTTAAAGTGATTGGTGTGACTCCTATTGAATCTTTGTTTGCTAATATAAATCTTGATAAAGATGAGACTGGAGATGAGTCAATTTTAGCTAGAAGGCGTCCCAATAATTTGGAGTTTAAAGATCTTAATGAAAAAATTGATAAAAGTGGGATTGGAGAGGTCAAGACTTTAATTAGCGATGAACCCACTCTTTTGGATTTCAAGGACTTTAATTATGATAATTTCTCTTTGATAGATTGCATTTCCTTGTTGCAATCCATGTTGAATTCACCTCATGCTTATAATCAAAATAAATCTTTTACTAAACATATCGTTGATACTACGATGAAATCTTTTGAAGAGAAACTTGAGTTGGAAATTTCTATCCCTAGAAATCTTTATGATGAGTGAGACCTACTATTAATATTAGAATTAAAGATTATGAGTCCAATTCTTTGTGTGATTTGGGTGCTAGTGTTTCCATGATTCCAAAATCTTTATGTGATGTGCTCAGTTTCCATAAACTTGATGATTTTTCTTTGAATTTGCATCTAGTAGATTCCAGTGTTAAGAAAACTATGGGAAGGATTAATGATGTTCTTATTGTTGCAAATAGGAATTATGTGCACATAGATTTATTGTGCTTGATATAGATTGCAATCCTACATGTTCTATTATTTTTAGTAGACCTTTCCTTAGAACAATTGGTGCAATTATTGATCTGAAAGAAGGAAACATTAGAACTCAATTTCCATTAAGGAAGGGCATGGAACAATTTCCAAAAAAGAAAATTAAGTTGCCATATGAATCTATTATGAGGGACACTCATGGATTAAATACCAAAGATGACAATACCTGGATCTATTGCAATATGCCTAGCTAGGGGCGTTAAACAATAGCGCTTGTTGGGAGGCAACCCAATTTTACTTTTGTTTTTACCTTTTTGCTCCTCTTTTCCAATAAATATATCTTCTAGCCTCTAGTTAGAGGTGTTTTCATGTTTTAAATTAGTGTTTGTGCCAAGACATTTGGGATGATTTGGAAGATAGTTGGTTTGATTTTGCTGAGAATGGAAACTTTTGCGTCCAGTTGAATAATTTTGACATTCACAGGAACCTGATTAGTTCTGAAATTTTTACACAATATTTATATACAAATTGCCTAAGTTTTCCTAATTCCTCAGAATTTTTGGAGTTACATAAGTATACAAAGTTTCCTGATTACTATGGACTGTTCTATTTTAGACAGATTCTGTTTTTATTGTGTTCTTTGCTTATTTTGATGAATCTATGGGTAGTATCAGGGGCTATGAACCATGGAGAAGTTGGAATATAGTAGATATAACACCATATTCAATTCAGAATGAGTTCACAACAGTACCTAAAGTGGTGATTTGCTTTTCTTATACTAACAGAGTTTATGAGTTTTCTGTTGAGTTTTGTGTTGTGAAGTTTTTAAGTTTTGGGTAAGGATTTGATGGGCAATGGAATAAGGAGTGACAAGAGCCTTGATATGTCTCCAATGTATCTATAATTTTTGATTGTTCCATGCTATTATATTACCTATTTTGGATGTTTATGGGCTTTACTATATTCTTTTATATCATTTTTGGGACTAACCTATTAACCGGAGGCCCAGCCCAAAATGCTATTTTTTTGCCTATTTCAGTGTTTCGTGGAAAAGGAATATCGAACGAAGTCCAAACGGAATGAAACCTTTGGGAGAGATCTTTTTGGAACAAACGCAATCCACGAGACTTGGAGTGGATGTCAAGAAGTAAACGAGGCCGCCACGAGGGTCCAGGGCACGCCCCCCACCCTCGTGGGCCCCTCGTGGCTCCCCTGACCAACTTCCTTCGCCTATATATACTTGCATACCCTAAAAACATCCAGGAGCACCACGAAACCCTATTTCCACTACCGCAACCTTCTGTACCCGTGAGATCCCATCTTGGAGCCTTTTCCGGCGCTCCATCGGAGGGGGAATCGATAACGGAGGGCTTCTACATCATCGCCAAGGCCTCTCCGATGAGTTGTGAGTAGTTTACCACAGACCTTCGGGTCCATAGTAATTAGCTAGATGGCTTCTTCTCTCTCTTTGAATCTCAGTACAATGTTCTCCTCGATCTTCTTGGAGATCTATGCGATGTAACTCTTTTTGCGGTTTGTTTGTCGAGATCTGATGAATTGTGAGTTTATGATCAAGTTTATCTATGAGAAATATTTGAATCTCCTCTGAATTCTTTTATGTATGATTGGTTATCTTTGCAAGTCTCTTCGAATTATCAGTTTGGTTTGGCCTACTAGATTGATCTTTCTTGCAATGAGAGAAGTGCTTAGCTTTGGGTTCAATCTTGCGGTGTCCTTTCCCAGTGACAGCAGGGGCGACAAGGCACGTATTGTATTGTTGCCATCGAGGATAAAAAGATGGGGTTTATATCATATTTCTTGAGTTTATCCCTCTACATCATGTCATCTTGCCTAATGCGTTACTCTGTTCTTATGAACTTAATACTCTAGATGCATGATGGATAGCGGTCGATGTGTGGAGTAATAGTAGTAGATGCAGAATCGTTTCGATCTACTTATTGCGGACATGATGCCTATATAGATGATCATGCCTATATATTCTCATAATTATGCACTTTTCTATCAATTGCTCGACAGTAATTTGTTCACCCACCGTAATACTTATGCTATCTTGAGAGAAGCCACTAGTAAAACCTATGGCCCCCGGGTCTATTTTCCATCACATAAGTTCCCGATCTACTTTATTTTGCAATCTTTACTTTTCAATCTATATCATAAAAATACCAAAAATATTTATCTTATCTTATTATCTCTATCAGATCTCACTTTCGCAAGTGGCCGTGAAGGGATTGACAACCCCTTTATCGCGTTGGTTGCGAGGTTCTTGTTTGTTTGTGTAGGTACGAGGGACTTGCGTGTAGCCTCCTACTGGATTGATACCTTGGTTCTCAAAACTGAGGGAAATAATTATGCTACTTTGCTGCATCACCATTTCCTCTTCAAGGGAAAACTAACACAGTGCTCAAGAGGTAGCAAGAAGGATTTCTGGCGCCGTTGCCGGGGAGGTCTTCGCTCAAGTCAAGACATACCAAGTACCCATCACAAACTCTTCTCCCTCACATTACATTATTTGCCATTTGCCTCTCGTTTTCCTCTCCCCCACTTCACCCTTGCCGTTTTATTTGCCCATTCACCTCTTTTTCGCTTATCTCCTATGTGCTTGTGTGTTGGATTGCTTGTCACGATGGCTCAAGATAATACTAAATTGTGTGACTTTTCCAATACCAACAATAATGATTTCCTTAGCACTCCGATTTCTCCTCTTATGATGATGAATCTTGTGAAATCAATGCCGCTTTGTTGAATCTTGTTATGAAAGATCAATTCTCTGGCCTTCCTAGTGAAGATGCCGCTACTCATCTAAACAACTTTGTTGATTTGTGTGATATGCAAAAGAAGAAAGACATGGATAATGATATTGTTAAATTGAAGTTATTTCCGTTTTCACTTAGAGATCGTGCTAAAAGTTGGTTTTCGTCTTTGCCTAAAAATAGTATTGATTCATGGAATAAGTGCAAAGATGCTTTTATCTCTAAGTATTTTCCTCCCGCTAAGATAATCTCTCTTAGAAACGATATTATGAATTTTAAGCAACTTGATCATGAACATGTTGCACAATCTTGGGAGAGGATGAAATTAATGATTCGCAATTGCCCTACACATGGTTTAAATTTATGGATGATCATACAAAAATTTTATGCCGGATTGAATTTTGCTTCTAGAATCTTTTAGATTCGGCCGCAGAAGGCACTTTTATGGAAACCACTTTAGGAGAAGCTACTAAACTCCTAGATATTATTATGTTTAATTATTCTCAATGGCACACCAAAAGATCTACTAGTAAAAAAGTTCATGCGATAGAAGAGATTAATGTTTTGAGTGGAAAGATGGATGAACTTATGAATTTTTTTGCTAATAAGAGTGCTCCTATTGATCCTAATGATATGCCTTTGTCTACTTTGATTGAGAATAACAATGAATCTATGGATGTGAATTTTGTTGGTAGGAATAATTTTGGTAACAATGCTTATAGAGGAAACTTTAATCCTAGGCCATTTCATAGTAATTCCTCTAATAATTATGGAAATTCCTACAACAATTCTTATGGAAATTTTAATAAGATGCCCTCCGATCTTGAGATTAGTGTTAAAGAATTAATTATCTCCCAAAAGAATTTTAATGCCTTGCTTGAAGAAAAATTGCTTAAAGTTGATGATTTGGCTAGGAACGTTGATAGACTTTCGCTTGACGTTGATTCTCTGAAACTTAGATCTACTAGACCTAAGCATGATATCAATGAGTCTCTCAAAGCCATGAGAATTTCCATTGATGAGTGCAAAGAAAGAATCACTAGGATGCGTGCGAAGAAAGATTGCTTTGTAAGAGCGTGTTCTTCTAGTTTTCATGATAATAATGATGAAGATCTAAAAGTGATTGATGTGTCTTCTATTAAATCTTTGTTTTGCAATATGAATCTTGATAATGGTGGGACTGGAGATGAGTCAACTTTAGTTAAAAGGCGTCCCAATGATTCGGAGTTTTTAGATCTTGATACAAAATTTGGTAAAAGTGGGATTGGAGAGGTCAAAACTTTACATAGCAATGAACTCACTATTTTGGATGTCAAGGAATTTAATTATGATAATTGTTCTTTAATAGATTGTATTTCCTTGTTGCAATCCGTGTTGAATTCTCTTCATGCTTATAGTCAAAATAAAGCTTTTACCAAACATATCATTGATGCTTTGATGCAATCTTATGAAGAAAAACTTGAATTAGAAGTTTCTATCCCTAGAAAACTTTATGATGAGTGGGAACCTACTATTAAAATTAAGATTAAAGATCATGAATGCTATGCTTTGTGTGATTTGGGTGCTAGTGTTTCCACGATTCCAAAAACTCTTTGTGATGTGTTTTGCTTCTGTGATTTTGATGATTGCTCTTTAAACTTGCACCTTGCAGATTCCACCATTAAAAAACCTATGTGAAGGATTAATGATGTTCTTATTGTTGCAAATAGGAATTATGTGCCTGTAGATTTTATCGTTCTTGATATAGATTGCAATCTTTCATGTCCTATTATTCTTGGTAGACCTTTACTTAGTACGATTGGTGCAATTATTGATATGAAGGAAGGAAATATTATATTCCAATTTCCATTAAGGAAAGGCATGGAACACTTACCTAGAAATAAAATTAAATTACCTTATGAATCTATTATGAGAGCCACTTATGAATTGAATACCAAAGATGGCAATACCTAGATCTATTCTCGCGTTTATGCCTAGCTAGGGGCGTTAAATGATAGCGCTTGTTGGGAGGCAACCCAATTTTACTTTTGTTCCTTGATTTTTGCTTCTTTTTAGTGATAAATAATTCATCTAGCTTCTGTTTATATGTGGTTTTATGTTTTAATTAGTGTGCAAGGCAACTCAAGGTAATATTCAAGGATAACCAAGCATCTAAGCTTGGGGATGCCCCAGATGGCATCCCCTCTTTCGTCTTCAATCCATCGGTAAATTTACTTGAGGCTATATTTTTATTCACCACATGATATGTGTTTTGCTTGGAGCATCTTGTATGATATGAGTCTTTGCTTTTTAATTTGCCACAATCATCCTTGTTGTAAACACATTTTGAGAGGGACAGGCATTAATCGTGAATTATTTAGAATACTCTATGTACTTCACGTATATCTTTTGAGCTAGGCAGTTTTGCTCTAGTGCTTTGCTTACATCTTTTTAGAGCACGGTTGTGATGTTATTTTGAAGAAATTGATGAACTCTCATGCTTCACTTATATTATTTTGAGAGTCTCTAAACAACGTGGTAATTTTCTTGGGTTATGAATTTAGTCCTAATATGATGGGCATCCAAGGGGGGTATAATAAAAAATTCATAAAGAGCATTGAATATATGAGAAGTTTGATTCCTTGCAATTGTTTTGAGATATGAAGATGGTGATATTAGAGTCATGCTAGTAGTGAATTTTGGAACTAAATAAATACTTGTGTTAAGGTTTGTGATTCCCGTAGCATGCACGTATGGTCTTCTCGTTATGTGATGAAGTTGGAGCATGATTTATTTTTTGATTGCCATCCTTTGTGTGGAGGTCGGGATCATGCGATAGTTAACTCCTACCAACCCTTCCCCTAGGAGCATGCCTGTAGTACTTTGTTTCAATGGCTAATAGACTTTTGCAATAAGTGTTTGAGTTCTTTATGACTAATGTTGAGTCCATGGATTATACGCACTCTCACCCTTCCACCATTGCTAGCCTCTCTAGTACGGCGCAACTTTCACTAGTGCATTAAACCCACCATATACTTTCCTCAAAACATCCACCATACCTACCTATTATGGCATTTCCATAGCCATTCTTAGATACATTGCCATGCAACTTCCACCGTTCCGTTTATTATGACACACACCATAATTGTCATAGTGTTCTCATATGCATGAGGCATTCATATAGTGTCATATTTTTGTTCTAGCATTGAGTTGTAATTCTTGAGTTGTAAGTAAATAAAAGTGTGATGACCATCATTATTAGAGCATTGTCCCATGTGTGGAAGCTATGATTCTCTCACAAGTTGGAATGAGTCTCTGGACTTTAAAGAAAATAAAAGAGGCCAAAGAAGCCCAAATTAAAAAGGAGGCCAAGAAGCCCAAGCAAAAATAAATAAAGATAAAAAGATAAAAAATGAGAGAAAAAGAGAGAAGGGACAATATTACTATCCTTTTTCCACACTTATGCTTCAAAGTAGCACCATGATCTTCATGGTAGAGAGTCTCTTATTTTGTCACTTTCATATGCTAGTGGGAATCTTTCATTATATAACTTGGCTTGTATATTCCAATGGTGGGCTTCCTCAAAGTTACCTAGGTCTTCGTGAGCAAGTGAGTTGGATGCACACCCACTTAGTTACTTTTTGAGCTTTCATAAACTTATAGCTCTAGTGCATCCGTTGCATGGCAATCCCTACTCACTCACATTGATATCAATTGATGGGCATCTCCATGGCCCGTTGATACGCCTAGTTGATGTTAGACTATCTCCTTCTTTTTGTCTTCTCCACAACCACCATATTCTATTCCACCTATAGTGCTACATCCATGGCTCACGCTCATGTATTGCGTGAAAATTGAAAAAGTTTGAGAATACTAAAGTATGAAACAATTGCTTGGTTAAAACCGGGGTTGTGCATGATTTAATACTTGGTGTGGTGAAGATGGAGCATAGCCAGACCATATGATTTTGTAAGGATAACATTCTTTGGCCATGTTATTTTGAGAAGACATGATTGCTTTATTAGTATGCATGAAGTATTATTGTTTTTATGTCAATATTAAACTTTGTTTTGAATCTGATGGATCTGAACATTCATGCCATAATAAAGAAGATTACATTGATAAATATGTTAGGTAGCATTCGACATAAAAAATTCTGTTTTTACCATTTACCTACTCGAGGACGAGCAGGAATTAAGCTTGGGGATGCTTGATACATCTCCAACGTATCTATAATTTTTTATTGTTCCATGCTATTATATTATCTGTTTTGGATGTTTTATATGCATTAATATACTATTTTATATCAATTTTTGGGACTAACCTATTAACCTAGTGCCTAGTGTCAGTTGCTGTTTTTTTTTTCTTTTTTTGGCTTTTGCAGAAAGGAATATCATACGGAGTCCAAACGGAATAAAACTTCCGCGATGATTTTTCTTGGACTAGAAGACACCCATGTAGCTTGGAGAGGGGCCCAGAGGAGTCCCGAGGAGCCCACAAGCCCTCAGGGCGCGCCCTGGGGGCGCCCCCTGGCTTGTGGCCCCCTCGGGAGTACCTCAACCCTAATCTTTGCACTACAAATTCCCAAATATTCCCAAACCATTAGAAGCGTCCACCAAAATACTTTTTCCCCGCCGCAAGCCTCTGACCTCGTGAGATCCCATCTTAGGGCCTTTTCCGGTGATTTGCCGGAGAGGGATTCGATCGGAGGGCCTCTACATCAACCTTGTTGCCCTACCGATGATGCGTGAGTAGTTTACCACAGACCTACAGGTCTATAGCTAGTAGCTAGATGGCTTCTTCTCTCTCTTTGATCTTCAATACAATGTTCTCCTCGATGTTCTTGGAGTTCTATCCGACGTAATACTTTTTTGTAGTGTGTTTGTTGAGATCCGATGAATTGTGGATTTATGATCAAATTATCTATGAATATTATTTGAGTCTTCTCTAAACCCTTTTATGCATGATTAAGATATCTTTGTATTTCTCTTCGAACTATCGATTTGGTTTGGCCAACTAGATTGGGTTTTCTTGCAATGGGAGAGGTGCTTAGTTTTGGGTTCAATCTTGCGGTGTCCTCACCCAGTGACATAGTAGGGGTAGCGAGGCACGTATTGTATTGTTGCCATCAAGGACAAAAATATGGGGTTTATATCATATTACTTTGAGTTTATACCTCTACATAATGTCATCTTACTGCGTTACTCCGTTCTTATGAACTTAATACTCTAGATGCATGCTGGATAGGTCGATGTGTGGAGTAATAGTAGTAGATGCATGGAGGAGTCGGTCTACTTATCACGAACGTGATGCCTATATTCATGATCATTGCCTTAAATATCATCATAACTTTGCGTGTTTCTATCAATTGCTCAATAGTAATTTGTTTACCCACTGTATGCTTTCTTCAAGAGAGAAGCCTCTAGTGAAACCTATGGCCCCCGGGTCTATTTTCCATTATATATTTTCAAATCTATAAACCAAAAACCCAAAAATACCTCGCTAAGTTTTATTTAGTTTTACTTTGTTTTACGTTTTAGTAATCTTTTATATCCATCTCCATCAAATCTCATCCTTACAAGTGACCGTGAAGGGATTGAGAACCCCTTTATCGTGTTGGGTGCAAGTGTTTGATTGTTTGTGCAGGTGCATAAATTGGAGACTTGCTTGTACCTCCTACTGGATTGATACCTTGGTTCTCAAACTGAGGGAAATACTTATCTCTACTTTGTTGCATCATCCATTCCTCTTCAAGGGAAAAACCAACGCAAGCTCAAGAAGTAGCATTCACTTGTGACAGGTTGTTTATCTTTGGGAGAAACTAGGACTTGTGAACCTAATTCAAGAAGCTCTTATTATTGATCTTTCGGGGACGGCTGTCCTTGAACATATTTTCAGATCTCTTTCTGCCTTGATGCATGGCATAGAATTAGTGGAGGTTCAAACAGTAGTTGCGGTAGGCTGCTGGTACCTTTGGTGGTTGAGGAGGCAAACTACACATTCAAAGAGGGTGCCCTTGTTTGGCCGTTGGCCAGTTTCAGTTTTGGCAATAGCCGCACATGATGCAAATCTGAACCGACAAAACATCCAAAGTAGTACCCCTAAATGGTCCAAACCGAATCTTGGCTATGTGAAGCTAAATGTTGACGCATCTTTTTATGTTGATTTGGGCACAGGAGCGATGTTCGCTATCATTAGAGACGTGAATGGATCATTCATTGCAGGCAAGTGCGTCTATTACCTATATACAGCAAATGCAGCAACAATGTAAGCTTTAGCCATGAGGGATAGACTACGTCTTGCAAATTGTATTTGAACTAATAAGGTGCAGGCAAAATCCGATTCTATTGAAGTCATAAATTTTTGCAAAGGCCAAATACAATGGTGGGACTCGACAACAACGATATATGCAGATTGTGTAGATACGTCAGTTCAAATTGGAACCGTTATTTCAAATGTTGTCCCAGAGATGCCAACGGTGTGGCACATGAGCTAGCTAGCTTTAGTTTTCATAATAATATTTCTTTTGTTTGGGGTGATGAACCCCCTAGTTGCTTAATTGTATTTCTTGCAAACTATGTAAGTGTTTCTTAATTTAATAAAGCTAGCGATGATGGCCTTTTCTCCAAAAACAACAGCAAAGCTCATGCGTGCTCCGGAAAAAAAAGTAGTTCTTGTACTCTCTTTTGGTTTTTACCTAGAAGAATATAAATTGGGGGCTGCTACGCGTCGGTCGATGGATCTTTTAAAAGATCCGTTGCCTCGCGAGCCGTTAGATACGACAAAACCAAGCGGCTGGACGTCTTTCTCTTCTTTGCAGCAATGACCTTGTTGCGGAAACTCTTGTAACACAGGTTGTGTTTTAGATTTTTTTTTTTTTTTGCAACATCAGTCTTATTGCGGGATTTATTTTTTGCAATATAGGTCGTGTTGCAGATTTTTTTTCCTGTCTTCACTTTTTTTTGTAACAAAGATATTGTTGCAGAAAAACTTTGCAACTGAGGTGATGTTACAGAAATTTATTTTCTTTGTCTTCACCTCTATATGGTGTTACGGAAGAAACTTATGCAACATGACTGATGTTGCAAAAATCTTTCTTGGAACAGACTAGATGTTGCAAAACAAAACACCACCATCGTTCGCCATGAGCCCGTCAGAGGGTGGTGAGAGAGTAGCAGCGCCATGAGCCTCGCCATCGGCAGCCGCCGGCGAGCGCCGGAACTCCGACCAGGTCACCTCGCCTCTATCCTCCTCTCCGACAAGGTGGACGCCATTGATTGCCGCTGAGGCACTTGCGTATGCCGCTGAGGCACTTGCGTATAGGAGAGGTTGGGCAAGAGATAAGATGAGGGAGACAGAGATGCTTGGTCCAATAGGCCACGTGTCAATCAAGGGAGGCGGCGGACACCCGCGCTAGATCCGCCGGTTGAGCCATAGCCTTTTCCATAGAAATTGACAGTTCCTGCAAGAGCAAAGCGCGACAATCGCCTCGAAGCAAGGCAGCAGCGATGATTGACGCGAGCTGCCTCTATCTGCTAAAGCTAGACGTGCAGATTTACGAGGAACAAAACAGGGCACAGAAGCTGGCAAGCGTGTGCTCCAAGTGAAGTGGTCGCCGTACCTGTCGATCGACCCATTCCTTTCGCCTCACCGGCTCCGCATAATTATAGGCACGCGTGCGTGCGTGCCCTCATGGTCCCAGCTCAGTAGCCCGCCCACCACGACGGACGGACGCCCCCAACCAAACTACTCCGAGCAGCTCTCGCGCTTTTGCGTCTGGTCGCATGCGTTTGCTTTCAGCTTCAGCTGGCATGGAAGAAACAAGTATACAAATACAATGCGCCGTATCCCATCATTCTGTCGTGGCACAGCTAAGCGCGTGCCTGTCTCGACGCCTTTGAGGATCGATCGCCTCTCCCTCCTCCATGATTCCGTCCGCTCGCTTTCTCGGCGCATCGGACACTAGGAACAGGTTAACGACACCCATGACTTGTTTACTTCTCCCCCCAGTAATTAGTTTATCCATCTCCATCGGTTCCTGATACTTTCACCTGCCCCTACAATCTGACTTCTTATGCCAAAAGCCAAGGTTTTCCACCCCTCTCCTTAGATTCATTCAGTAGTGTATTGGTATCTTGGGAGTAACGGTGGTACTAGCTCGTAGCTGTGTTACCCCTGATCACACAACGCTGAAGAGTCAGCTAGTACAACTACTACTAGTAGTGAGGAACTGTATTTCGACATTCTCGACTTCTTGAGGTGTGAATGATGCGAATAATAGTGGACTCAAATCTTTACGTGTTCATTGATTTTGTGGTACCCAGTTTTCTGTGTTTAAAGAACACAGGCATCTGAAGGACGGACTGGGTCAGCGAGAAAATGCTCGCGCGCGTACTTGTTCTTGGTGTCTGTTTTTGTTTCCCGGCGCCGTACAACATTTTGATAACTTTGCAATCATCGCCCCTTTATATTTTTACCTTCCAACTCTTTCTTAAATAACTTCCCGACATTATCACTAAAAAGGTTAGACCGGTTCTGATAAGGAAGCGGCGACAACGGCACATCGACGGCCCATCCAGATGGTGACACCCGTCCTTTAGTGATCCAAGGACCTTGATGCAATTTTTATTATGTTTAGGTGCTTTTATACTTCTAGTGCATCTTTATAATAGATACAACTCTTTCTCGCAAAAAAATATGAAAATTATTCCTATGATCTATTTCATACGAATTTTCAAAGAAAATTTTCACGCGAGTGATATGAAGTTTTTTTTTTTACTTTTGTTTCTGTGACAACTATGCCCCGTGAGATGCCTGACTTTCTAGCACCCGTTTTAGAGTAATAACAAGATCAATGTAATTTGCCAAAGAAAAGAATGCCAACCCAAAACTTGGTAAAGGAGGATAATTACAATAGAAAAATATCCCTAGTTTACCTAGGATATACCTCCTTAAGGGCATTGCAATGAAAAGGAAAGCAAGCCCACTTGAAATTCTAAAGTAAAACTATAAGTTGCGGTGCCGGTTTTTGGCAATACAATACCAATGAATTTCTCATTCTTGGGGATAAATATATTTAGCTTACCTTGGAAATGTTCTTTCAAAGAATTTTTTAACACAGTATAAATGCAGACGCTCAAACATACGCACACTCACCCCTATAAATGCACGCATGCACATCCTATCGCTATGAGGACCTCTCAAGGACTGAGTTAGCACATTATCTTGAGATAGACGAAGTCGCACAGACGCCTTCGTAGTCGACGGGAACGTCTCCTCCTACTAAATGCACATCACCGGAAGGACTGAAATAAATCCAAGAAAATGCGAGTACCCGTGTCAAGTTTAGAACTTGGTGGGTCGGGATACCATTGTCCTCCTGGTGGGTCGGGATACCATTGTCCTTGTATGTTGTGGGAATTGCACGATGTATTGCTCATGTGCAAAGGCACGTATATATGACGTACAAGAGGTGGGCCACGACCTCAACTATACAAGGAACTAGGAGGTGGGCCCAATACACAGATATGCACAACACATATACTCAACACCCCCCGCAGTCGAAGCGGCACCGCTGCTGACGCAAAGACTGGATCAGAACTCCTCAAATGACGTTGTAGGCAAGCCCTTGGTCATGACGTGTAGAACACGAATATGGCCGAGGGCCACCTGTTCCCGAACAAAATGAATATCCAACTCAATATGCTTGGTCCGATGATGATGTACCGGGTTGGCGGATAGGTAGACCGCCGAAACGTTGTCGCAGTAGACCACCGTAGCACGATCCACAGGACAGGAGAGCTCCTGACAAAGCTGACGAAGCCACGAACACTCGGCGACGACGTTGGCCACCGCACGATACTCAGCCTCAGCACTGGAGCGAGAGATCGTAGGATGCCGCTTGGACGACCACGAGATGAGTGAGGGTCCAAGGAAGACACAATAGCCCGAGGTGCAGCGACGAGTGTCAGGGCAGCCCGTCTAGTCTGCATCGGAGTAGATGGTGAGGGCGGTGTCGGCGAAGGCGGAGAACATGGCACCAAGATCCATAGTGCCACAGACATAGCGAAGAATCAGCTTGACAGCGGTGTCATGGTACTAAGTCTGACAGTAAGAGTAGGGGGTACATATGAGGAGGCAAGGCCCTAGCTACGGTGAGGTTGTACACACAAGTTTACGAGTTCAGGCCCCTCTCGGAGGAGGTAAAAGCCCTATGTCGGTGTCAAAACCGGCGGATCTCGGGTAGGGGGTCCCGAACTGTGCGTCTAGGCGGATGGTAACAGACGACAAGGGACACGATGTTTTACCCAGGTTCGGGCCCTCTTGATGGAGGTAAAACCCTACGTCCTGCTTGATTAATATTGATGATGTGTATTACAAGAGTGGATCTACCACGAGATCAAGGAGGCTAAACCCTAGAAGCTAGCCTATGGTATGATTGTTGTAATGGTTGTTGTGTCCTACGGACTAAAACCCTTCGGTTTATATAGACACCGGAGAGGGCTAGGGTTACACAGAGTCGGTTACAATGGTAGGAGATCTACATATCCGTATCGCCAAGCTTGCCTTCCACGCCAAGGAAAGTCCCATCCGGACACGGGATGGAGTCTTCAATCTTGTAACTTCGTAGTCTTGGAGTCCGGCGGACGATGATAGTCCGGCTGTCCGGACACCCCCTAGTCCAGGACTCCCTCAGTAGCCCGTGAACCTGGCTTCAACGACGATGAGTCCGACGCGCATAATGTTCGGAATTGCAAGGCGGGTTCCTCCTTTGAATAATCCAGAGAAGATTGTGAACACCAGGATAGTGTCTGGCTCTGCAAAATAAATTCCACGTTCCACCGTAGAGAGAATAATATATACACAAGTTCAATCTGCTGACGTATTTTGCGGCATGACGTCACACCACTACCAAGCCTTTACTTGAATCGTTTTTTATTATACCGCCTCAGCGCGTTTAGCGAAGCGGTTTCCTTGGCACGTCTTGTCGAAGCAGAGATCGTGTTCCCCTTATTCCGGGATTCTCATCAATACGGACGTGGGTAACCCAACCGCGCCCGTCGCCACGCCCCCTCTATCGAAGGCGAGTCCCGAACGGTCACGGAGACGGCTCTTGATATTCTCCCTCTTTATAATAGGACCAAGGCTCGTTTCTTTTCTTCAATCTTCCATTGAATCCTCTCCTTGCTCCAAGTTCCAACACCCAGAGCCCCAGATTCGAGCGCTTCGGACCTTAACAATGTCCGGCTCCGACCTTCAGGGCCGGTGGATGCCCTCCTCCGTCACGGAGGAGGACGTGCTAAAGCTGCGAGAAGCCAAGTACCTGTCCTACGAGATTTCGCACAGGCTGCCCGCCGAAGGGCAGGCCATCCCCACCCCCGAGCCCGGCGAGTATGTCGTCTTTGTATCCCACCTCCGTCGGGGTTTAGGCTTCCCAACGGATCCTTTCGTGAGAGGGCTCATGTTCTACTACGGGCTGGATTTCCATGACTTGGCTCCGGAGTCCATCCTTCATATTTCCGCATTTATTATCGTCTGCGAAGCCTTCCTCCGCGTCACCCTCCCACTTCGGCCTGTGGCTGAAGACCTTCAATGTGGAGCCGAAGATGATTGGGGGGCGTCAAGCAGAGTGCGGCGGGGCGGCCATAAGTAGGAGGGCCGATGCCCCGTGGCCCGAGGGCTCCTTCCAAGAGGAGCTCGGCTTGTGGCAGCAAGAGTGGTTCTATATCACCGCTCCGAAGGGCAGCAGGCAAAAGCCGCCGCCCATATTCCGCTCGGGACCTCGCTCGACGGTTGATGTCGTGGGTCAACCAAGGGCTCAACTGGGGGCCGTCAAAAGACGTGCCCCTATTGCTGGGCCGGATTCGAGACCTCCAGGCGAGGGAGATCGATCTGGTCGTGGTGATGCAGGTTATGCTAATTAGGCGTCTCCTGCCCTGCAAACGCTGTCCTCTCCGGCTATGGGAGTTCAATCCGGAGGGACCACGTATTCTCCAACATTTTATGGGTACGACACCCGTGGAGATGTACAAGTTATTCTTCGGACCGCAGGCGGCGTGTCCGGAATTGACCGAGGATGCCGGCCTAAGCTGCAATCGCCCGGATACTCAAGTAAGTAGCTCAGTGTTCGGACTTATCGTTTGTTTTCCTTTCTACAATTCGCCTTTTAACCCGTTATCCTTTAACAGGAGTGGATAGAGCAAGCAAAGCTGATACGGTGTCCGGCCCCCCTCCCAGAGACCGCGCCGGATCCCGTGCTGGTCAGGATGTTGGAGGTTGTGCCTTCAGAAGAAGGCGAAGGGGAAAACAGAGGAGCTACTGCCTCGCCCAAGGGGGCGCTTGAAGAAGGGGGGATCGAGAATCCCTCCCTCCAGGGGGAGAAGAGGACCGCCTCCGAAGACCCGGAGGCCCAAGCCCCTAAGCGGGGGAAGAAATCTTCACCGGAGGGTCCTGCGTCCGGGGAGGTCCCGGCCGCACAGTCTTCTCTAAAGAATCAACCCTCCAGCGAGCCGTAAGTAGAAAAAAGGGGGAGTTCATTAATAAGAAACATCCCTATTTGTGCTTCTGAGGATAACCGAAATTTTTACCTTGTAGATCAGATCTGCGACCTTCTCAGATGAGCTCGTCTTTGGGGGATCTTCGTCCGGAGACGATGGAGAGCGAGACGCCTCCGTCTGCTGCGCCGTCGGATAGGGAGGACGGGCCTGAAGTGTCGTCACGGAGGGTATCCCCGAGTCCGGCAGAGCCAAAGAGTTCGGCGCCGACTAGTGTTCGGCTGGGGGAGCTGAAGGATCTGCTTGAGAGGGCGTCCATCTCAGAAGATCACTGTGCATTGATGAGTACGGTGATTAGAAGGATCTCGTCCGCCGAAAGTGGATTACATAATGCCGTCATTAGTTTACTGGCGGGTTTTGAGGTATGTAAAAATGACACCCCTTTTTGACAGTTTTACACATAAAGTGCGCCCTGTATAGATAGTAGCCCCTCAGACTCGGTGGGTTGTCGAAAGCGACAGCGTGCCGAGGATCAAAATCGCAGGTATTAAGTGTCGCCTTTCCGATGCAGGTGGCGAATAGTCCGGGGGCTAGCCGGACTGATGGAGTTGCTGAATTAATGCGGCAACTCGATGTTGCGGATGCGGACATCGCGGTAGTCAACAAGCGACTTGACGAGTCGCAAGGTAAATTGTGTCTCCGCAGTCACCTATTAAGGGAGCAAAAGCCCACTACTTACAATATTTATGCTTGACACAGATGGTGCTGCTGCTGTGGAGAGCCTTCAGGTAGAACTTGCCCAAGCCAAGGAGCAAGCCCGAAGGAGTGATGCGGCTGCCTCGAGGGCGGCCAAGGAGTTAAAAGCCGAAAGGGCTGCACACTGCCGAAGCAGGGAAGAGATGGCCGAACTGGCCGTTAAATTGAAGGATGCTACCGACCGCAATGAGGCTCTTGAAAAGGAGCGCCTTTCGGAGCGGGAAGACCTGGGGAAGGCCACCGCCGAAGCCAAGGATGCCCGTTCTGCAATGCGGGCTATAAAGGAGGAGCTGCGTCAGGCCGGAGACATTGTGGCTGGCAAGCCTTTTCTGCTGCGCCGCAGGTTTACGGATCCAAAGTATGCCCAGCTTGGCCAGCTGTGGGGTCCGGAGGATCCATATATGGACTTAGCGGCGAGTGCGGCGGATGCCGTTGTGCACTTCCGAAGTCAGAAGGATCACAAGACGGAAGAGTTGTTTTGGTCTCAATTCCATAGTCCGGATCGTTCACTTCCGCTGAGCGATCGGTTGGCCGAATGGGCTGAGCTGAATAGGTTGTCCGGACTTGCCATGACAGATATCGTGACTCATGTCTGGCCGGAGAGGCCCAAGCCGACGAGTTATTTTGGCTTATTGCAGCAGTTTCTTGGGGCGGTGCCGCATATCAAGGAGATGAAGCGGTCGGCCTGCATAGAGGGTGCGCGGATGGCCCTTGCCCGTGTGAAGACACATTCGACAGAGATGGATGCCGCCGCTATTGCAACCCAGCGTTCGGACGAAAGCCGGTTACCCGCCGAGCACTATTTTGGGGAAGTTATGCGTGGTGCTCGTGTGATAGAGTCGCAGTGCTCAAAAAATGTCACGTTCAAATGAACGTTTTGTTTTGTAAAACAATGGTTATGATGTAATCGCTTTTTATACTTGTGCGTTCCAAGTATTGAAATATCTCCTATGCGGCCGTTTATGTATACGTGTGTATAACCTGAAAGATGGCAGTCTTCGGCTTCAGCCCCCACGCACAAGGTGCAGGGGTGTTCGCAAAAATAGCGCATTTTCACACTTAATCCGACGTCTCGGTCCTGTTGAGGAGGTGGTAGCGTAGCAAACGAGGCAACCGGACTATGATGCTTTATCACTTTCACTTAGCCATTGGAGTTCGAGGGTGAGGCTACGATATAGCCCCTGGGGGCACCACGCTCTCCGAATTCGGGGCGCGTGTGTGCCTGACCGGGAAACGGTCCTTCGTCAAAGCGGAGGAATTCTAAACATTCCGGTGGTCGATCGAGTGGTTGACCAGTCTCTCGCTGTATCATGACAGTCAGTTTTCGGCTTTCTCTACTGAGGTGCTCGCCCAGCCGAACTGGGGCACAATCGCAGTAGTTCTCCTGGTGCCGCGTTAGCCGATGATACGGAATGTAAGGCAGCAAAACACAGGAGCCGGGCAAACCCAACATTTGACCAAAGACATGATTCGGAGCTGATGCATATAAGGCCTAACTCGAGACGCCGAACACTCCCTAAGGTGTTCGGTCTTTATAATAATGGGCAGAACAATGCCCTAAGCCCCTAGTGTCCAGGTACGGGCGAGGTCCTCTGACGCGGTCGATGCCAAAACGTCAGTCTCCACTCTGGTTATAGTGAAAAACCAGGGGATTATAGCAACAAGAGACAGTAAAAAAGGTTTATGCATGGTCTTAATCTGAAAAGAATCCTTGCGACGGGTCCCTACTGCACGTCTGCGCCTGTGTATCCATTGTGCCGTTATCCTGGACGGGTATGCACGTTGTTCATCTGTAAAAAGAGAGGAACTTAGTTTGAAAGGAAATCATGCAAAAAAAGTGTATGAAAAATATCAATAAATAAATAAAGCGGAGTCTATATTAGCTCATTATTGCTTATACGCACAGCCCCTTGTGGAGGGGTGTGCGGCTAGGGAGCCCCTAGCTTATTTATGCCGGACTTGTCTAGCCGTGTCCGGGGTCTTTAGATGACCCTCTTAATGAAATGATGCCACGTGGACCGGGCATTTTAAGTGTAAGAGACGCGGAATGTGGTATTGCGTTAAAGCGGACAAAAGCTTCACGTCCCAATAGTGCTTGATAGCTACTTTTGAATGGGGCGACATGAAAGATTATTTTTTCACGTCGGAAGTTGTTCGGCGACCCGAACACAACTTCCAGTAATAAGGAGCCTGTGCACTTGGCGGAAGGGCCTGGCGTCACTCCTTTAAAGGAAGTGCGGCTATGTCGAATTTTAGTAAGGTCTATCCCCAACTTGCGGATTGTGTTCGGATATAGCAGGTTTAAATCGCTGCCTTCGTCCATCAGGACTTGTGTAAATTGTAGTCCGTCGATTATAGGATCCAATATCAGGGCAGTCCATCCTGCATTTCGAACACTTCTGGAATAACCCAGGAGGTCAAAGGTGATTGGTTTTGACATCCAATCTCGAGGTTCCGCTGGGGTGGACCGTGCGAGACCCATCATAGCGGGTGCCGCATTGTTTTTTCGTATTATCAGATGAAGTGAGTTTACTGCTTTGACTTCTTGTGGGAAAGTCTTTTGTTTCCCGATGCCCTGCTGGTGGGGTTTGTCATCGTCCTCGCTTGGTGCGTCGAGCCCCTTGTGTTCGGCGTTGAGTCGGCCGGACTGTTTGAAAACCCAACTATCTCGGTGGGTGTGGTTTGCGGGCCTTCCGGAGGTACTGTGGATTTGACATATCTGATCCAAAATTTTGTTTAAGTTGGATAGCTCGTCACTGTTGTCCTTAAGAGGCAGTGTTTTGTTGTTTGGCCGCGAGCTTTTGAATCCGGCGTTGACCGCCGTGTTCTTTGGGCTTTTCTCTTTATTCCGGCGCTGATCTTTTCTGCGCCGTGATTTTCCGTTTCCATCTCTGATCTCGGATGTACTTGGGTCGCTGGTGCTGCATCTTGCTAGCCAGCTATCTTCCCCCGCGCAAAAGCGGGTCATGAGGCTTGTTAGCACGGACATTGTCCTCGGCTTCTCTTGGCCGAGGTGTCTGGCGAGCCATTCGTCTCGGACGTTATGTTTGAAAGCTGCTAAGGCTTCGGCGTCCGGACAATCGACTATTTGGTTCTTTTTAGTAAGGAACCTGTTCCAGAATTTGCGCGCTGACTCTCCGGGCTGTTGAGTTATATGACTTAGATCGTCTGCATCCGGAGGGCGGACATAAGTCCCTTGAAAATTTGCTCTAAACGCGTCCTCAAGCTCTTCCCAACTTCCAACAGTGTTTTCTGGGAGGCTTTTGAGCCAATGCCGAGATGGCCCTTTGAGCTTGAGGGGTAGATATTTTATGGCGTGGAGGTCATCCCCTCTAGCCATGTGTATGTGTAGTATATAATCCTCTATCCAGACTCCAGGGTCTGTTGTTCCGTCGTAAGCCTCTATGTTTATGGGTTTAAACCCTGCTAGGAGTTCATGATCCAGCACCTCATTGGTGAAACATAGTGGGTGTGCGGCGCCCCTATATTTAGGTGTATCGCTGCCTTCGAACACTTGGCGTGTTGTGTTGCTTCCTGGGGCCCTCTTTTTTGGCCCGTAAATGGACCTGGCTGGGTCATCTGTTTTCCCAGGATCATGCGCCGGCTTGTGTGCGGCGCCGCTTATAGTTTTTGGCCTATCATCTGGCCGTCTATCCGGCCAGGCGGCCTCTTTGTTTTTTGACTGTGGGGGCTCTATGGCTTCCTCGTCGAATTCTGGCAGCAGCTTGCGCTTCGGGTAGCTCTTTGATTGATGGCTATTGCCGTATTTGTCTGCGGTTTTGAGCACTTTGCTCCACCTCATTCTGAGTATGTCTTTCGCTGTTTTGAGCTTCCGTTTTTCCTTCTTCAGACTTCTTGCAGTGGCCACGAGTCCTTTGCGAAGGCTCTTATTCTCCGGTGGTGTGTCCGGCGTGACGTCGTCTGGACTGTTGGCTTCGCCGGGCATGGATTGATTATCCGATTCGTCCTGTTCGGACGGTTGCTTGGCTGTATGTTCGTCGTCCACTGGTTTGCCCTGCTCTATTGCTGGGTCATTAGGAGCGCTGTTGTTGTCGAGGCGGGACTTAGGGCGGCGTCTGCGTCGCCATTTTGGTTGTTTATCGGCGGGATTATCCTTTGTCGCGCCCCGTTGGTCCTCGTTATCGCTTCCTTTCGGGGTATCCACCATATATACATCCTGGGTTGCGGTGGCCCTCCGGTGCTCTGTGAGCGCTGGTTCTTGATCGTCTTCGGCATCGTCGTCCATACCGTCGATGTCTTCGGAGTCGTAGTCTAGCATGTCGGTTAGATCGTCGACAGTGGCTACAAAGTGGGTGGCGGGTGGGCTTTGAATTTCTTCATTGTCCGCATCCCAACCATCCTGGCCATAATCCGGCCAGGGCTCTCCGGATAGCGAGAGATGCTTTAGCGAATTTAGGATCTCGCCAAAGGGCGAGTGCTGAAAGATGTCCGCAGCGGTGAACTCCATGATCGGCGCCCAATCGGATTCGATTGGCAGGGGCGCAGGAGGTTCGGAGTCTGGCAGGGAGTCCGGCACCTCGGAGTCACGAGCTTTATAGGGGACAAGGTCAGTGTTCGGCTCCATCGCCGCGGAAGTTGCAGCCCCCGAGGCGGTGTCCAGCCACCGATCCTCGATCTGGGCGATCGGCTCCGGACTAAGGGCCGGAGCGGATTCATGTGCGGCCACCAAGGCACTGTCCGGCGGCAGAGCTAAATCATGCCCATCGAGACAGTGCGGCACGCTCGGCTGTGGCTCGAGTCCGTCGAAGATCAAGTCCCCGCGGATGTCGGCCGTGAAGGTTAGGCTTCCGAACCTGACCTGATGGCCAGGGGTGTAGCTTTCGATCTGCTCCAGATGGCCAAGTGAATTAGCCCGCAGAGCAAAGCCGCCGAATACGAAGATCTGTCCGGGGAGAAAAGTCTCACCTTGGACAGCATTGTTGTTGATTGAAGAAGCCATCGAGCCTATCAGTGACGACACAGAGGAACTCTCAATGAAAGCACCAATGTCGGTGTCAAAACCGGCGGATTTCGGGTAGGGGGTCCCGAACTGTGCGTCTAGGCGGATGGTAACAAGAGACAAGGGACATGATGTTTTACCCAGGTTCGGGCCCTCTTGATGGAGGTAAAACCCTACGTCCTGCTTGATTAATATTGATGATGTGTATTACAAGAGTGGATCTACCACGAGATCAAGGAGGCTAAACCCTAGAAGCTAGCCTATGGTATGATTGTTGTAATGGTTGTTGTGTCCTACGGACTAAAACCCTCCGGTTTATATAGACACGGAGAGGGCTAGGGTTACACAGAGTCGGTTACAATGGTAGGAGATCTACATATCCGTATCGCCAAGCTTGCCTTCCACGCCAAGGAAAGTCCCATCCGGACACGGGACGGAGTCTTCAATCTTGTATCTTTGTAGTCTTGGAGTCCGGCGGACGATGATAGTCCGGCTGTCCGGACACCCCCTAGTCTAGGACTCCCTCACCCTACGTCTCGGTGCCCTGAGGCGGTCGACTGGAATATGGTGTGTGTGTGTGTGTGTTACAGGGGGTGCGAACCCCTGTGCCAGAGGAGGAGGCGGCTTATATAGAGTGCGCCAGGACCCAAGCCTTCCCCCGTTACAGGGTTCAATGTACATTAAGACAGGGCGTTACTGGTAACACCAGCTATAAAGAGTTATTAATGATCTTTAAGACTACAGAGTGAACGCTTCACTTGCCATCCTGAGTGACTCTAGGTCTTCTGTACTCCGAGTGGTTTCTTGTATGGTCGAGTGACCACATCTTAGTTGAATGGAATTGGGGTATCCGAGTGAGGTAATTGGTCGAGCGGATTGCACTCCATGGTTACTTCAGTCGGCATCTCTTGTTATACTTTGAATGTCCTTGATTCTAGGGTAGTGACCTTGGGTAGGGCATATAGGTCAGGCCTATGACCCTATCCTAGGTCCATGGCATCGTCATTAGCCCCCAAATGGATTGAGGTCCGAGTGGAAAGAGAGTTGAAGTTGATCATGTCCTGATTTTTATGCTTCATAGGCATTCTTACTGAGTTCGGGAATCATGCTAAAACTTCAACTGTATTTCAGTCGCCTTGATCGATTCAGAGGTCGTCGAGTGAACTTATACTGGCAGTCCTTGAGTGTTGATATGGTATGAAATCCTCGGCGTGATTGGTTACTCTGTGGTTCCCGGATCTCACGGGATTCAAAACTTTGGGGAAGCACGCGGGACGGAGCGCACCGCAGTAAACGGAGTGGATAGACAGGGGCGCCTTGATTCTCGCGCCACCCTTTTTGCCACATATCGGGCGCGCGACCGTTGTGGGATTTGACAGGATTGCTTGGGCCCACGCATCAGCCACACGGAAGCAGGCCCATAAAAGGCGTCGAGGCCGATGCATTTGCATAGTGCGCACTATTCCCCTTCTTCTTCCTCTGCTTCTCCACTGCGTTCTCCTCCGCTCTCGACGCCGCTGCCCTGCCTGTGCGCAGTCCGCCGCCTTGGTTAAGGACAATACAACGACCCTGGAGCATGCGAAGAAAGCGACGGGGACGGCAAAGGGCAAGAAGACGAGTCGGGGATCATCATTGAGATCCGGAATGCCTCCTGGTTGGATCCAATGGGATTGGATTCGGTCCACGATCCGGAAAGAGGATCTGGAGGATCTGGCCACCGCGGGCTTGATCGCCGATGGGTCTTGGAGGCTGCCGGGGAACGAGATCGAGCCTCAGCCACAGGAGGGTGAGTGCGTCCTCCTCGCAACTCACATCGACCGTGGTTTCTCTCTGCCTCCGCATCCCTTCTTCCGGGGTTTCTTGAACTTTTTCGATGCCCAACTCCACCATTTTTCTCCAAACACTATCACATACCTTGCTACATATGTTTCTTTGTGTGAAAACTTCTTGGGTTGTAGACCGCCTTGGGGTCTATTCAAACACATCTTTACCTACTGTTCCCAATCTGTGAAGAAGGTGAATCCGACTGACGAGAAGACGCACGTGATCCAAATGTGCGGGGGTTTAGGGATTTGGATGAGGGTTAGGAGTACTTTTTCCCCTATGACACTTCCCAAGTCGGTTCGGGGTTGGCAGTCGACCTGGTTCTACTGCCAAGATATTCTGACCCCCGGCCAATCGATCGGTCTTCCTCCCTTCACCATGGATCGAGTCCAGCAACCTTCTTCACTGATCATGACTGCAGCAGAGAAAGTAGAGGTGTCCATGCTAGTCGAGCGGGTAGTCCAACTGGTCCGTGAGGGTGTGACTGGCATGGATTTGCTGGAGGTGTTTCTCGGTCGACGCATCCAGCCACTCCAAGCTCGTGATCATCCAATGTGGATGTATTCCGACACCAATGACACCGCTCGGGTCCACCCAAAGGAGGTCCCCGATGAGACGGTGGCACAGTGGTTGCAAAGCATCACTGGGAACAAAGACAACCCCAGGGGGTCCAGAAGGGTTGCACCATTCTACGTTGAAAATGAGCTGGATAAGGTCTGATCCTTGTTACCGAGTGCCTTTTATTCTGATTTGCAAATATCTTTGAATTCCGATTGATGCTTGTTTAACTTGTTGCCTTGCAGATTTATACTAAGATGTATTTGATGCCAAATAGAGAGCAAGTCCAGGAGGGAGCTGAGAGCACGGACGAGAGTGCCGACTGGCAATCTCCCGATGACGACGACGAAGGGGAGGACAGTGATGAGTTGGACGATGGTGAAGAAGTTGACTCATCGCCTCACACGAAACATCGATCCAAACAGTCTCACGACCCTGCAGGTGGGTGCAACAGGGCAGCTCCTCCAAATGCACAAGTGCAAAAACGCACTTGGACTTCGACTCCGAAACCGTCTGAGAAGGCCGCCAAGCAGCCCAAGGTCATCCCCACAAAGCCTTGGAAGACCCTGCCCAAGATCAAGATGGACGTTCCCATCGCTTCTGCGTGAGTGTTTTGTCTTTCTCTATGTTACTGTCGATCCATTCCTCTGTTTGACCGAGTGGGTTCTGAATCTTTTAGTGCCGCAACTTCCGGGACCTCCGTGGACATTGACAAGGCTCAAGGCGATGAGGAAACTGAAGACGCGGCCACTTCCAAAGCGGGTACAATTTTACAATCTTGTGCTTGTTTTATCGGCTGGACTGTCGGTCGACTAAACTCTTATGTTTGAGTCTTGTGCAGCACCACAAGATGTCATTGAACTTCCAGATGACGACGAAGAAGTGCCCCAGAAGAACACGGGAAGAAAGGGCAGGACTTCGAGCAGGAGAGTGCCTGCCAGCAAGGTGCCTTAGTCGATGTCAGCGCCAGAAATAGTGATCCAGCAATCCGGAGATCCAGTTCGGGCTTCTGTTTCTTTGTCCCTGTGTCGACTGATCGTCCTTCGGTGTTGATCGCTCAAGTCCCTGCTTCGTCCGCGCACCTCCATGCCTCAGATCCTATGACTGCCCCGTTCTGCCAACACCGCTCTTTGCTGCCCATCATACCCCAGATGACCCGGTGGGTGCTGCCAAGGAAGCCATACTCCAAGCAGGCTTTATGATAGAGCAGATGAAGGTGGTGCACGAGGCTAGCAAGGCTGCCTATAATGCCAGCTCTGCTCTGCAAATCAATGTCAAGGTCAGTTGATTTCTGACTGATCTTTCAGTTTGATTTTTTGCCCTGTTACGATATGGTATTTGTAAGCTGCTGCTTTATTATCCGTAAGATGTCCATGGATGAGTGTTTTGGAACCTTTTATGTGCATCTATCATGAGTCTGCACTTTACATCCATTCACCCACTGGGTGCTTTAATTTTTGCTGAATAGTTCTTCCACTTGAGTCGACCAAGTCGAGTCGAGTGTATCTTTGAATCAGTGGGGGCACGCAGAGTGCACCCACTGGGTGTAGTCCCCGAGACCGCCGTTGAATGTTTGATTCGGCGGGGGTATTTATCAAATGTCTCTTTACAGAGTTTCCACTCGGACGTGATAGATAGTGTCGAGTGGGACCCAGACCAGTGGGGGCATGCTGAGTGCACCCACCGGGTGTAGTCCCCGACACTGCGGTCGATTGCAGGCAATTGGCTGGGGTCTGAGAATCTCTCTTTTTTATATACTCATGTTGGGCAGACCATGCCGAGTGGTAAATCGGACCAGTGGGGGCACGCCAAGTGCACCCACTAGGTGTAGTCCCCAAGACTACTGTTGAATGTTTGATTCGGCAATAGTCTCAGAACACTTTTTGCTGTGATTTGACCTTTGTTTCTGTCGACTGTCGTGTCTTATTTGTTGACTGCAGAAATCTTGTGAGATCGGGGCCCAATTTGCTGAGTTGGAGAAGAAGCAGATCAGTCTCAACCTGGATCTGGAGCTGGCCAAGAAGAATCTTTAGAAGGCTAAGGATGATGCGGCTGCTATGGGAGGTAATAACTCGTCGACTGTCCACCTTATAGTTTTTCCATTTCAGTCATTTGAACCGAGTGGCTCCACTCGAACATATGTGCGTAGTGAAAACCGTCAACTCCAAACTCGTCTGAAGAATGTTATTTCTTTAGTCAAAATGAAGCAGGTTCTGGAGCAGAAGGACCTTGACCTTGCCGTAGCACAGAGGAAGCGCGAGAGAAAACAAAACTTGCCGACAAGAAGCTGGCTTCAGTCAGCAAGTTGGAAGAGGAAAACGCCCAGCTGAAGACTGCTGTGAATGAAGCCAACAAAGAAGTTGCGCAGCTGAAGATGGACAAGGAGGCCCTGTCTGACAAGGTTGGAGATCTCACTCGAAAGAGGGGTGAGCTGGAGGCTTATCTGGGAAGACTCGCTGAGAAGCTACTACTGAAACTTGAAGGTACTTTCTCTTGTCTGACTGATTTGCAACTGTCGACTCATCATATAACTACCAACTCACCATTTTTCTGGGTGTGCAGAATGCTGTCAAGACTTCGAGGTAGAGACTGGGCGGTTCGAGACAGACCTAGACCCCATAAATTCTCCTGTTAAGGATGAAGTAGCGATGAACGTGCTGCAATTGGAGTCTCGTCTTGCCACAGAGTCGCGGATTTACATGGAGCTCTGGCCCGGGCAGAATTCCAGAATGATCTCGAGTCCCTGATGACTCGACTAAAAGAAATCCCTGGTCGAGTGCAAGAGTGGAAGAAGTCATCTGCTCGCTGTGGCGCTGATGTTGCTCTGTCCTTGGTCCAAGTCCATTGCAAGGAGGTCAAAGATGACAAGCTGGCGGCTCTCAAGGTTGCCAACAACAAGAAGCTCCAATTCCAGTCTTTCATGGAGACCTTCATCGATGCTGCCACTCAAATTGCAGACGGCATCGACCTTTATAGATTCGTCGAGCCAGCAAGCCCTCCTCCTGCCGAGTGGACGAACTTTATGCCTCACCTTTATTTGCCTCAGAATGCCAAGTGATTTTGTAACCATTAAACTCTTTCAAGCCTGATCCCTAAGTACTTCTGCCCGTGGTTCTGAACTTTGCTGGGTTTATCTGAACTTGGTTTTTTCCTTGAATATGGTGGCTTTGTATTTGCCACTTTTAAATCTTTTCATTCCGAATGGAACTTGATTTCTCACTCGGAATAGACGTTGTACTTGTGACACGGCTCTGACGATGTGCTCGATGGGCACCTCGTCGTCCTTGCGGATCAGGATGGAGCAGATGTTGTACTTGTGACGCAGCTCCGACGTTGTGCTCGATTGGCACCTCGTCGTCCTTGTGGATCAGGATGGAGCGGATGTTGTACTTGTGACGCAGCTCAGCCTCCGAGTGAGAGGGTTGCTCATCACTCGGAGCGGTTTTTAAACTTAGGCGAGTATGGGGTCACAGCTAAGCCCCCGAGTGGGAGGACTGCTCTCCACTCGGAATGGTTTTTTTAACTTAGGCGAGTGCGGGGTCGCGGCTAAGCCCCCAAGTGAGAGGATTGCTCTCCACTCGGAATGGTTTTTAACTTAGGCGATTACAGGGTCGCAGCTAAGCCCCGAGTGGGAGGATTGCTCTCCACTCGGAATGGTTTTTTAACTTAGGCGAGTATGGGGTCGCAG